>NC_048601.1:59750632-59814453 GCF_003668045.3 Cricetulus griseus | reverse complement strand
GTCTTTGAACCCGAGAAGTGCAACAAATTGCTTACATATGAAAATGACTTCATTTGAAAGCAGGAGTTTGTAGTTAATTTTTCTCTTCTCTCTTCTTACTTCAGGGACCAGGGGATTACCTTGATGCAGAATTCAGTTTTCCTCTCTATCAAGACTAAAGTGTTTGAGTGCATTTCTGGGAGAACCACATCAGTAAAGACTTAACTTCCAGGCTCACAGGGATGTGTTCTTGTCTCTCTTTGTTGCTATTATAGAACACCTATAAAAGCAAGTTGAGTAAGCTTTGTTCCTTACTTTGGAACATAGATTGTTTGAGGCCGCAGTTTGAGCATAAAACTAATATAATATGGAAGACACAGTGGAAAGAGCTTCAAGCAGCTGCTCACATCACAACCACAACTAAGATGCAGAGAGTGAGGGAAGCTCAAGCTCATCTCGCTTTCTCTATATTGTGCAGGTCAAGAATCACACACAAGGCATAGTCTTGCCCACATGTGAAAGGATTTTCCAATATCAATTCACCTAATAAAATAATCCCTCTCAGACTTTCACAGAAGCTAATCATAACCTAGATAATCTCACAAGTATGTGTACATATACGTACATGTATATGTATGTCATCAGTTCTTCAACTTCAGTCATTTACAATTTCCTTGAGGTACATGAATTAAAATCAATTAGAAATATTGAATTATATAGCACTTGTAACTCTGGTCCCTTTACCAATTGAACACCAGGATTCATTCTTTTTGGTTGTAACTTTCTACACAGTTGTTTAGGCTCCTTTCCTTTTCAATAACGATGCTCACCAAATGTACCTTAGATTCCAGCACTCAATCCAGTAGAACATAGATGACCTTCCAGAAAAGGATTCCCCCAATCATATATCTCATTATGTATTGAGAGAAATGGCCACTCAAATTCTAAAGTCATGAGGAGAGAAAGGCTGATCATAAGAAAAAGGTGGCAGGGAAGGTCAAATCACTGACACACACAAGTTAAATGTAGTGGTGTATTCTTGGAGAAGCATGCTAAGAGACAGTGAGCTTTCCCTCTCCCTCACTTGCCTCAAGATAGCCCACACTCTGCCCAAGCAACACACCTAAACTTGTGTAAGTTTCTTTGTTCATGTTCACTCTTAGTCCATTTACCCTTCCCCTACTGCCTCAAGCTAGTGAGGGACCTGACTCCTTTACCAGCTGCAACACTCAGGAAATCAGGCCTTGAGCCTTATCTGGGCTGACTCCATTGATGAGTGATGTGGATGGGATGCCTTCTGTACATATGTTTCTCTTATTCTTAGTTTAATAAAGCACTGTGGCCAATGAGGCAGGACAATAGGTGGGTCTAGGAGCGAAGGAGGATTCTGGGAAGGACAGTCACAGAGAGATGTGATGTAGACTGCAATGGAGTAAGTGTCCTGGGCCTTTTATCTGGTAAGATAAGGCCCCTGTGAGTATGGGAGGCCTGGCCCCTTTCCTAATCTGCTGTATTTGGCATGGGTGGGGGAGAAATGCCCCCATCAATGCTTGAGGCAATTGGGAGAACTGCCTCTCAGGTTCAAGAGCAAAGAACTCCTCCTACTCTGACCAGCTGCAACAATTGTGAGAACAGACCCAGAACCTTGCATAAACAGCACAATAGAGCAAACTCTATTGACCGAGGCGTGGGTGAGGCAGGCCCAAGTTGTGAGCATGGGATAACTGTCCTCATCTCCCATGTGTCTTGTGGCAGCATGAGTGGGGTAGAGATCTTCAGCCCTTTCTTATCAACTCCTGAGGCAGGTGGGTGAGTTGTCACCATTACTCATTAGTCAGGTGATGGCATGACAGAGGGGCAGAATTCCCTCTCCCACCTAAGGTGGGAGAGCTGTCCCTGGCCCTCATCAGCTGCAGCACTCATGAGAGTGGTCCACACATCTCAAGTGGTTAAAATAGTACATCCAGCCTTGTAGGTATAGATGTGGGAGGACCAATTGTGGGGATGTGTCACACTGCAGCTTCCATGACAAGATTTTCCCTTTCTTTCAAGAATAAATGAATAAAGACTGATAAATTATGACTTAAAAATGCTTAAGCATGTCTATGCTAATATGAGACAATGTAGACTCTAGAAATAAAGAAGGTGTTTACATAACATTAAAATGGTTGATTTATCAGGTAACATTGTAATTTCCAATGTTTATGAAAGTTCTGTTAATACGGAGCGTCAAATGGCATGAAGGATATTTGATCAAATTAATGAAAAGTAGAAGTAAAGTATAATGATACCTTGGGAAATAAACATGTCTCTATACACCATTTTTAGAATTGGAGATAGGGTGTCATGCACCATAGACTTATGCTCTATTAATAAGATCATTTACTAGCCCGTAATTTTTTGTTTCCATTTTATTTCTATTTAAGGGTCTCACTTAGATTCTAAAAGTGACCCTGATTTTCCAATTGAACTCACTCAACCACTCATGTGTCAGTATGAGAAGCCTGATCCACCCTGCCCAATAGTTTTCTCAGCAACTGAAAGATCATGCAGTCATGAAGTCATCAAGGATGTACAAGACTGCAATAACACTCCTAATCCTCCTGGACTAGGAGAACTTGGCTGAACTGTATCCCCAAACACAGCAAAAATAAGTATTGTTTCAAACTGTCCATAAGTATTTCCTGAAATAAATCCATATAGTGAGTAAATTTTGTTAGATCTATGTGTTAAACAATATTGATGTATAACATCATTAAGCTATAAATTAATATATTGGAAAATTCTGGAATATTGGTCACTACATATCTGTTTTGAAATAACTCACAGTCAAATACAATTATGGAATATTTGTTCCTCCCCCCCCTCGCAATTTGCTCAGTGGTTCTTGTCCCCTTCTGCTCCTTCGAGGGACTATGCAATCTTCTGTTGGGGTCCTCCTTGTTTCCTAGCTCTGTGGCAGTGTGGATTGTAGGCTGGTAATTCTTTGCTCTATGTTTAATATCCATATATGAGTGAGTATATACCATGTTTGTCTTTTTGTGACTAGGTTACCTCACTCAGGATGGTTTCTTCTAGGTACATCCATTTGCCTGTGAATTTCAAGATTCCATTGTTTTTTCCCCACTGAGTAGTAAGTACTCTATTGTGTAAATGTACCACATTTTCTCTATCCATTCTTCAGTTGAGGGTCATCTAGGCTACTTTCAGGTTCTGGGTATTCCAAATAGTGCTGCTATGAACATAGTTGAACATATGTCCTTATTTTGTGTTTGTGCATTCTTGGAGTTTATGCCCAATAGAGGAATTGCTGGATCATTAGGTATACTTATTCCCATTTTAGTGTGAAACAGACATTCTGATTTCCAAAGTGGTTGTACAAGTTTGCACTCCCAGCAACAATGGAGGAAAGTTCCTCTTTCTCCACATCCTTTCCAGCATAGATTGTCATTGGCGTTATTAATTTTAGCCATTCTGACAGGAGTTAGATAGTATCTCAGAGTGGTTTTGAGTTGCATTTCGCTGATGGCTAAGGATGTTGAACACTTTCTTTTTTATGATTTGTTTTTTTTTAACTTTTTAAAATTTGAATTAGAAATAGGATTGTTTTATATGACAATCCCAGTTCCCTTCTTCCTCCCATCCTTCCCTACCACCCCCCCAACTAAATCCCTATCTATTACATAACCTTTCTGCTACCCATGGGTGGTAAAGCCTTCTAAAGGGTGTCATCAGAGTCTATTGTATCCCTTGGGATAGGGCCTAGTCCCACCCCCATGTGTC
Organism: Cricetulus griseus; assembly: GCF_003668045.3. Lineage (NCBI taxonomy): Eukaryota > Metazoa > Chordata > Mammalia > Rodentia > Cricetidae > Cricetulus > Cricetulus griseus. The sequence continues at coordinate 59,810,691 of NC_048601.1, read as the reverse complement.
TTGGCTCAGGGAGTACTCCTCTATATGGAATGGGTTCCCAAAGTCCACACCTATGTTAGGGATAAGTACTGGACTACTACAGGTGGTCCCATAGATTTCCGAGGTTTCTGCACAGAAACCCATGTTCCTGGGGTCTGGATCAGTCCCCTGCTGGTATTCCAGCTATCAGTCTGTGGAGCAAGAGTTCCCCGATGTTCTGGTCAGCTGTTTCTGTGGGTTTCACAAGCCTGATCTGGACCCCTTTGCTTTTCACTCGTCCTTCCCTGCATCAGAGTTCAAGTTCAGTTTGGTTATTAGTTGTGGGTGTCTGCTTCTACATCTACCCATAGCTGGATGAAGGCTAAAGGATGGCATATAAGTTAGTCATCAATCACATTATCAAGGAGGGCATTTAAGGCAGCCTCTCATCTGTTGCTTAGATTGTTACCTGGTGTCATCATTGTAGATCTCCATATTTCCCTAGTGCCTGATTTCTCTGTAAACCTAAAATGTCTCCCTCTATTATGGTATCTCCTTTCTTGTTATCATCTATTCTTCCCCTGACTCAACATTTCTGCTCCCCCATGTCCTCTGAATACCTGCTCTTCTCCCCTTCTCATTCTCCTAGATCCCTCCTCCCTCTTCCTGTGCTCTCAGTTTTCTCAGGGGATCTTGACCCATTCCCATTCTACAGGGTACCACACATGTCTATCTTATGGTCCTCCTTGTTTACTAGATTGTTTGGCAGTGTGGATTGTAGGCTGGTAATCATTTATTCTATGCCTAAAATCCACATATCAGTGAGTACATACCATGTTTGTCTTTTTGTGATTGGGTTCCCTCACTCAGTATGGTTTCTTCTAGTTCCATCCATTTTCCTGCAAATTTCAAGATTCCATTGTTTTTTCCCACTGAGTAGTACTCCATTGTGTTAATGTACCACATTTTCTCTATCCATTTTTTGGTTGAGGGGCATCTAGGCTGCTTCCAGTTTCTGTCTATTACAAACAGTGCTGCTATGAACAAGGTTGAACAGATGTCCTTGATGTATGAATGTGCTTCTTTTGGGTGCATACCTAAGAGTGGAATTGCTGGATCTTGTGGTAGACTGATTCCCAATTTCCTGAGTAGTCGCCATACTGATTTCCAAAGTGCTGTACAAGTAGGAACTCCCACCAGCAGTGTTCCCTTTTCTCCACATCCTCTCCAGCATGAACTCTTATTGGTGTTTTTGATTTTGGTTGAACACTTTCTTAAGTGTCTTTCAGCCATTTTATTTTCCTCTGTTGAGAATTCTCCATTTAGTTCTGCAGCCCACTTTTTATTTGCATTGTTCAGTGTTTTGTTCCTAGCTTTTTGAGTTCATTGAATACTTTGGAAGTCAGCCCTCTCTCATATGTGGGGTTGGCAAACATCTTTTCCCATTGTGTGGGATATCACTTTGTCTTGCTGACTCTGTCCTTTGCCTTACAGAAGCTTCTCAGTTTCAGGAGGTCCCATTTATTAATTGTTGATCTCAATGTCTGTGCTACTGGAGCTATGTTCAGGAATTGATCTCCTGTACCAATTTGTTCAGAGTATCACCTACTTTCTCTTCTAGGAGGTACAGTGTGACTGAATTTATGTTGATGTCTTTGATCTATTTGGACTTTAGTGTTGTGCATGGTGATAGATATGGATCTAACTACAATTTTCTACATGTCCTAATCAAGTTATGCCAACACCATTTGTTGAATGCTTTCTTTTTTTCCATTGTATATCTTTAGATTCTTTGTCAAAAATCAGGTGTTGGTAGGCCCTATTCTAAAGGATATGGCAGACTCTGAAGACCCTCCATGGAAGGTCTCACCCTCCCTGAGGAGCAGAAAGGGTGTGGGAAATGTAGGGTGCTAGTGGGGGGCAGGGGAAGGCAGGAGGGATTTGGAACTGGGATTTACATGTAAAAGAAGTTGTTTGTGATTTTAAATTGGTCTAATTACCATTATAAAACAATCAATCTAATTTAAGTAAAGAAAGAAAGAAAAAAATTGAGAATTCTGGCACTAGGGATCTGCAAGTTTTACCACTACTAACAACCTAAGCAATAGTTGAGAGTATACCTTGAATGTCCTTCTCTGATAAGGAGATTGATGACTACTTTTTATGTTATCATAGAGCCTTCATCCAGTTGCTCATGTAAGCAGAGGCAGACACCCAAAGCTGCACGCCAAACTGGATTCTGGAATCCAGTTGCAGAGGGAGGAATGATGAGCAAGTGGTCAAGACCAGGCTGAAGAAACCTACAGAAACAGCTGACCTGAACAAGGGCATCCTCATGGACCCCAGTTTGATGGTTGGGAAACCAGCATAGGACTGTTCCTGTCCCCTGAATGAAGATGTCAGTTTTCAGTTATGGGCAATGTATGGGGACTCTGGTATTGGATCAAAATTTATTGCTAGAACACGAATGTACTTTGGGAGCTCTCTCCACATAGAGGGATATGCTCTCATCCTAGACACATGAGGAACGGTCTAGACCCCCGCTCCAAATGATATGACAGACTTTGAAGATTCCCCATGGATTGCCTCACCCTCCTATGGGAGCAGAAAGGATTTGGGACAGGGGATCAGTGTGGGGCAGGGAAGGAGTGGAGGGAGAGGGAACTGAGATTGACATATAAAAGAAGCTTGTTTCTAATTTGAAATTGGTCTAATTACCATTATAAAATAAAGAATATATAAAAAAACAAAAAAAAACAAAAAGATAATCTTGAACTCACTAACCATCTGTCGAAGAGCAAAGATTATCAATACATTAAAACTTTCATTGCCTTTAATCACATATACTTATTTATAAGGTATTTCAACAATCTTTATTCTTCTGTTCTATATTTCCTGTCTGAGGATGGCAGAACTGATAGAACCATTCAGGGTTGCCTGTGAAGCTGTGTTTCCCATGGGGTACACATTCAGCTGTAATTCATTGATCTGCCATTTTCCTTATAGAAAAATGTCTGAACAGTTTTATAAGATTTTCCAAAGGCAATTAGCACATGATACTGTGATAACAATTGGACTATCTAGGTAGGGAGGTTTTCATTTTAGGCTAAAGCACTGTATGATGTCACCAAAGAACTCAAATACAAAGCCCACATGTTTGCCCTCACATGAGGGTCCTAGCTACAAACCACAAGGACACTTGCTCAACTACATTCATAGCAACATTATTTGTAATAGCCAGAATCTGGAAACAACCCACTATCCCCTCAACTGAAGAATGGATAAAGAAAAAGTGGTACATTTACACAATAGAGTATTACTCAGCAGTAACAAAACAATCACATCATGAATATTTCAGGAAAATGAATAGAATTAGAAAAAAAAATCATCCTGAGTGGGGTAACCCAGATGCAGAAAGACAAACATGGTATTTACTCACTCATAAATGGATCTTAGATGTAAAATAAAAGATAGCCAGCCTGTAAATCCACAGCCCCAGAGATGCTAGGTAAAAAGGAGGACCATAAGAAAATATATTCTCATTTTGGAAGATTTTAATGGCTTGAAATAATCATAGAGATTTAAGTGTTACAGCATCACAAAAACATGCAGCAGTCTCTGTAACACCCTATATCCAGGGGTGAAAAGACTGATGAGGAATGGAGGTCAGTACACTCCATCTTTGTTAACTGTACCACGGTCTGTTTCTATCTTGTAACCCCAACTTCTTTCATTTGTTAGCACTACTCCACTTAGGAAACCAAATAGTTCATAGTGATGTTTAAAAGATGCCTTGTCCTGCATGACCTTGCACCCTGGATCTTCCTGTGTCTGCTTTTGAGAACACTCAAACCAAATCATTCAATTCATCTGGACTTTATTCCCTGTGGGTTTCTATATATCCATCACTGTGGAGAGGCACTATTAAGGGACCCATCTGCATACACTCACTGATATGTTAGTCTCTTCCAATAAGTGGATTGAGTAGGGTATATTTATATATTTAGGATATGTGTATACATAAATGCATGTAAGACTAATGAAAAAGAGGTCATGAATGTGAAATAGAGCAAGGAGTGATTTTGGGGAAGTGAAGGGGGAGGTGAGATTATGTAATTATATTATGATCTCCAAAATAAAATATAATCTAGGGTTTAGTTTTATCAGACTTCAGAAAAAATACTGGGCTCAATTTCATTAGCAGAAATGGGTCACAGAGCAAAGATAGTATCAGGCCCTGTTCCTCTTTTATTTTTTCCCCCAAACCTCAAATACTATAGATGTAAAGGCTTCTGAGTGTCATGCATTCTGGCAGCAATGACTGACTGGGAAGAGAGATGTGGTCACCTCTTGAATCAGTTAGTACTGGGTATCTAGTCATCAGAAATTCACATCATCATATGAGAGGCAGAAGCTCTACCTGCTTTTAGTCAATTGAAACAGGTCATACTTGAGGTATCAGCTCTGAGCCTCCAAGAAGAAACATATTTACATACATAAGAAAGACAGGGTGTGGCTCTTACAGTACTAATCCAGCTAGAGTAGTTACTTAGCATCCCACGAAGAACTTAAACAAAGAACTGGATATAGGAAAGATGACCCTCCTGCACCTAAGCAGTGGTTGCCAAATACAGTCCTTTAGATCCCAGAAAACACAAAGATAATCCTGGGAAGTTATGTGACAATGTATGTCACCCACCTTTACCCTAATGTGTCAGGATCACAATCCTTGAATAGTTTCTATATGGTAAAGTGATAATTGCCTTCTAAAATATCTGAAACTATATTAAGCAAATTGTGTAATTCAACTCAGGTATGGTTTCTCAGTGAACTTAGCCAATTTCCCCTTGGATAGATGGGAACCACAAACCTGACTTCAATCAAATTTGTTTTCAAATATTTGCAACCAAGGAAGATTTCAAAGAGACCTACTGAAGAAGCCAGATTGTGTTTTTTCCACAGATGGGAGTGTCTTTATTAAATAGGGAGTTCTGCCCGCTGCGTGGATTGACAAACTAATACAGAGACATATTAGATACAATGCTGCTTGGCCAATGACTAGGATTCTCATCTGTTAGCTCAGTCTTAATTATCATACATCTATATATTTTATAAGACTTATCTTATCAGACGCCTTATTGGCGTCCCTCATTGCCAGTGGATCACATTGCGCTGCTGGAGAAGGAAGGGGAAAAAGGGGGCACTTCCTGTTTCCTTGCTTAGATATGAGTCTCCTTGCCATGTCACTTCCTGCCTGGATCACCACTTATCTACTACATTTCCCAGAATCCTCTTTGACAACCAGTTCCATCTAACTTGCTGTCTCAATGGCCAAATAGTAATCTATTTAACAATCAATAAGCTAAGCATACACAGAAGTACTTCCCCCATCACTGCAGAGCTGGATAGTCAGTAGTCCCTCTAAATTGGACAATGAAAAATTCACTTTCTTCCCCAGAGACAACTGTTAGGGCTCTGAGCAGAGTAGCTTGAGCTGAGTAAGGAGAAGGAAGTTAGTGTTTCCACCATTCCTGAGTATGCACTTTAGATCTTCCATATTCATTTGTAAAGGGAGACTTCTCCTCATAGATAATGGGTGTCCTATAAAATATCACCAGGAGGTGAACTTGTTGCTTTCCTGCATCTTTTTCTGTTGAGAAGTAACACTAAAACATTCTAATTGCCATCATGTGGGTTCAAGTGAAAAAACAGAAGGAAATAAGCAGACATCACAGCCAAGTTCACTGCCCAAAGTGCACCATTTCCCAAGGTAGCAAATGCTCATTTAGTTTTAGTTTTAGAGGACTGCTGCTATAAAATAAGGTTTCAGGATTCCTCCAGAAATGGATGCTCTCTTGGGGATACATCCTTCATTCTTCAGATTGGATTCAATTCAAGGAAGAAAACCATCTGCCTGAGTCCTGACAAGGAGAGGACCTTAAGATTTCGTTTTGTTTCTGTTGCAGACATTAAACATCCTGACCAAAGGTAATTTAGAAGAGAAAAAGGTTTGGTTTATGGTTCTGGTAACCATGCATCATTGAGGGGAAGTCAAGGCAATAATTCAAGCAGATTGTCACATTCCAGCCATACTCAGATATAGACAGCAACAAATGAACTCATGCTGCCTGTTTGCTCACTACTTCCTCTCTTCACTCTTGTACAGTTCATGGTGCCATCAATGAAATGGTGCTGTGTGCATTCCAGGGGTGTCTTTTAGCCTCAATTAACAATGAAAACAGTCTGGCCCAGAAATGCCCACATGCCAACCTCAGCTAGAGAATTCCTCAGTTGAGGGTTTCTTCTCATGTGATTCCAGGAGACATTAACAAGGCAAGAAAGTGGTGGACTGATTCAAAATGAGTTTGACAAGGACATAGGATCACCACCTGGCAAAGATTTTTCATGTATCCCATTTGAACACAAAACTAGAAATTTCCATGGGCCAATGTGTTTCTCAGGAAAAATTTATAAAACAAGGTAGTTTTTCCCAAATGCTAAAACATAAGTCTTAAGAGGGCCTTTGTCCTTGGCAGGCTCTATGTAACTAATGTTTATTTTCCCCCAATGTAGAGGTCAATCAAACTTACTTTCCAGTTTCTCTTTAGCCTACAATGTAAAATCCGTACTATTTGATCTTCTTCTGACAACTGATTTCTTTCTTTTACATTTTTTATTTCTTTAATTACTACTCATGTATACATATCCATCACCCCCCATTTCCTTGCCCTCCCATCCTCCTATGTTCCCCTCCAACGCCCCCAACCCACCACCCAACTCCTCCACAGGTATAGTGAGGCCCAACTCAGGGGACCTTCAAAGTCCATTATAGTGGGGTACAATTAATGCATACTGCAAAGGAATCAGAGCAAGTTTGATGAACAGATGTTTAATGGGCGAGTATTCACGAGACGAAATAAATTCCCTACAACCAGGCGACCATGGATCAGAGAGAGCTGTCTTTATCTGGTGTCAGGAATGGGATATTACCAATACGGAGCCAAGTAGGAATATAAGGGTATTTAATAAGGGAAAAGCCTTACTTACAGAGCTACGTAGCCAGCCAGCTTGGCAGCAGTCTATACAGCAAGCCGAAAGGGGTGAAAACTGAAAGTGAAACTAGGCCAACTGAAACTCTTACTCTATGTGACCCTGACCACACCCTCGAAGGCAGGGTCAGACAGAAATGTAGCAGGCCCATAAGCAGGCATGGCTACAGGTTCCGATACACACACACACACACACACACACACACACACACACACACACACACTATGTACAGGCATAGATGTAGACAAAACGCAATACACATAAAGTAAAAATAAATAAAAGTTTAATTCTGAGGGATCACAGTGCTCTTGCAACTCACACCCTTTACAGCACAGAAATGTTAGTGCTCTCCCCACATGAAACCTCTCAGTAACAGAACATGATGATTCCACAGGGCCTGTCACAAAATCACCTGGGATACACTAAAATACTCAAGGGGATCTTTGCTAATCCTAACTGCCATGGGGTGACACAAGAGCAGGTATCCTGTGAGCACTAAGTCAAGCTCTTCTGACTTGATCTGCATATTGAGACATTAGCGAAAGTGCAGATTGTTCAGCCATCTTTTAGGCAGATTGCTAGGACCCAAGAAACAGCCTCTAGCCCAGGTCTCAGAGATGGGGTCAGATGCACTTCTGCTGTGGGTATTGTTGTTCAGTGTTCCAGGTGAGAGACTGTAATATTGGGAAAATCCACTGTGGCTATTATTGAATTTTATGACTTGGTATCCTGATCAATGAAATTATGATATTTAATTGGTTTTAAATTTCCATTTTATTTTCTGTTTCTCAGAGTATAGTTCATGACTGCTGTTACAGGTTTGACATATATGATGGCTTTACATTGGGGAGATATTAGTATATGTGTGACAGCATATGGGCCTATCACCACAGGTTCTACTGGGGGAATTGTGCTGACTAATCTCCAGCTTCCTTGACTGTGTCTTCAGGGTAAAGTGCCACCATCTCCTGCAGAACCAGCCAGAGTGTCAATACAGTTGGTATCTCTTATCAACTGGCATCAACAGAAACCAGGACAGCTCTCCAAACTCCTCATCCATGATGCATCCAAACTAGCATCTGGGGTCCCTGCCAGGTTCAGTGGCAGTGGGTCTGGGACAGACTTCACCCTCACCATCCACCCTGTTGAGGTGATGAAGTTGCAACCTATTACTGTCAGCAAGGTCTAGCGCTTCCTCTCACAGTGCTCCAGGGCTAAACCAAAACATCCTGGGGTTGCTGTCCACTGAAGCTCAGTCTCTAAGCTGTTTCTAGCCAGACACCACAACCATGTGTTTCTACCAATATTGTTTGTAAAGAGTCTGAATCTGTGAAATAGAATTCTCAAAGTAAGTGAGTTTGCCCTATTGCGCATGCTTTACAAATAAGTGTTTCCTTACTTAATAAAGACCCACCTGATACTATTTTCAAGGCTCTTTTACTGTTCAATAAACTGAGTAGACAGGCTTCAACTTTATAGCTTCATTAAGTGGCCTCTCTGGGGCTTCATTCAGAGACACTCTTGATACATGCCTGGCCTCAGCACGTTTCCTTAGTCTCAGAAGAATAAGAATATTCTATAATCCGTGTCTAACCACATGGCCAAAGTTGCCAAATTCAGCTGCTTTTCAGGACTGAAACATAACTGCCTCATTACATCCCCACCAGCTTTCTGGTTTCCATGATTTCTTTCACTGCCTAAGCTTGGCTGTCCTGGAACTTGCTCTGTAGATCAGACGGCCCTCAAGCTAAGAGATATGCCAGCCACTGCTTTCCCAGTGCTGGAATTTAAGGCATGTAAACCATACCTGGCTATAAGCATCTCTAATTCCTTTCAGGAGTTGGAAATTTGGTTGAGTAAGATCTTGCCCTGAGGTCACTACTCCTTTTATTCCATCTGTTAATCCGTTCATCTCCTTTAACAAAGGACTTAACTCCATTTAACTTCCGGTTGCTTCTCATATTAGTCTACATTGTGCATTTTTTCTTGTTCAGTTTGCTGGTTTTCATTATATATCTTAATTAGAGTTACCATTAAAAAGTATATGACAGAGCCTATACAATGCTGTTTTTGAGATTACCTCTGTCAACGGATTTATTCCAAATCTATCACTTCAGCCTCAGGTAAACTTGCTGTGACAATCCAAAAAGCAGCCACATTCTTCACCAAGAGTTCAAAAGAGTAATCACTAGATAACATACTAAAATTCTTCTGTGAAACCCCTTGAAGCAGCCCCCCTACAGTTCAAATCCAGAAAAATATAGATCTACATCCCCAAAGTTGGTCCTCCCACATCTATATCTATAAGGCGAGATCTACTCTGTTAACCACTTGAGATGTGTGGACCACTTTCATGAGTGCTGCAGCTGATGAGGGGCAGGGACAGCTCTCCCACCTTTAGTGGGGGATGGAATTCTGCCCCCTTCCTTCATGCTATCACATGACTGATGAGAAATGGTGACAGCTATCTCACCTACCTCAGGCTTTGACAGGCAGGGGCTGGAGATCTCTCCCCAGCCTATGCTGCTACATGACAGATGGGGAATGAGGACAGATATCCCATTCTCACAACTTTGGGCCTGGCTCACCCACAACTCTGTCAACAGAGTTAGCTCTATTGAGCTGCTCATGCAAGGTGCAGGGCCTTTTCTCCCAATTGTTTCTGCTGTTGGGAGTAGGGGGAGTCCTACTGCTCTTGAAACTAAGAGCCAGTTCTCCCAGTTGCCTCAGGCATTTGGGGCATTTCTCCCCCAGCCATGCCACCTATGGCAGATGCGGGAAGGAGCCAGGTCTCCCATACTCAGAGGAGCCAACTGCCATACTCAGATGGGTCTGCTTTTCTTGAGTGCTGCAACTGGTACAGGGTCAGGTCCCTCGCCAGCTTGTAGCAGTAGGGGAAGCGGAGAGGGCATTTTTCCCTCATCCCCTCCACCACACTGCAGATCAAGGAGGAAGCACCTCATTGAATCAGGTCCCAGAACTTTTGTGGTGTTGATGGCCAAAGGGAGGAGTTGATCTTTCCCTAACTCATGCTACCACTTTGCACACAAGAGAGGCAGGGCCAACGCTGTGCAACCCTTTCCTCTCTGGTGGTATCAAAGACATCAGGCATCAACACAGACTGTCATTGCATCAAGGCCATAAATATAGGCATGGGTCTCAGCAGCAGCCCAGGCCTAGAAATTACCATGACACTAAGTAGCAATCATGTCACCCACTTCAACCTGCCGCTCAATGCTTTCACTTCTTTAGATAGGCCTCTGTCTAATAAGCAATGAACCATTCTGTTTCTTTCTACCCTTTAACACACTGGATATTTGTTCACTATAACAATGCTCCATCTGTCTAACACCACAAGGCAGGCCCATGTTTTCTCCTGGAAGTCCAGGACAATCTAGCATATGTGTCTATTGAGTCTGCTCAGTCTACCATAGCACTAGGCAGGAACAAGCTTTGTGACTGGGTGCTTAACTAAAACATTTGAATGAAATACAAAGGACTAGGCATGATTCAGACAAACTGATTTCATCACCAGTGTGGAGGATGATAGGACTTGATGAGGAAATGCACTAACAGCTTGCAATGTCAGAATGTTATTTGTTGTTAAGTTCTCTAACTGGACCATGTCTTAATGAGTAGAAGATGGAAATCCTGAATTTGTAGTGACTGGTAAAGGTTAGCAACTAATTGTTAAACAACAGGTTCAAATGTAAGGAAGAGGAAGTGTAGGGGAAGCTGTAGCCACACCTTCTTAGGGGCTGGCTACAGGAGTACCTGGGCAGGCTTGTGAGGGCGTGGTCAGAGTGAGTAGGGGGTGTGCATTTTTGGTTTCAGTTTCCCTTTGCTTCTTGCTGTACAGACTACAACCGGCTGGCTGGTTCGCTCTGTAAGTAAGGCTTTTCCCTATTAAATACCCTTATATTTCTACCTGATTCCGTATTAGTAATTTCCTACTATAAGGAAGTAATTAGAAATTCGCATACCAAAAAAAATAGAAAACACATAATCAGACTGTCCCTGTTGGTTGCTGTGAAAATCCTTTATGTTTAGAAGAGGGAGAGGAGCAACCTACTGTAACCAGTGAAGACTGACCAGAAGGACATCTCTGTGGGACACCAACCATAGCACGAACTAGCGGGAAAGAATACACATGAACAAGACACAAGAGTGGAGAAGAAAGGTAAGAAAGAGTAGGCCGTATCTGAATGAGTGCATCATGCCAAATGTAAGAGTTGGAAACTCATTCTTCAAATTCAGGTCAAGGAATTCAATAGTATTGTGTTTGGCTGGTAGTTAGGGTTATGTGAGATCATTATGGGAAGGCCCCCATGAGACACATTAGCTTTATATTAGAGGCAAAAATAGAAGATCTGACTAATTGTCAATACAAGAATGTGATGTCTTCTATTATGTTTTGAAACACAAAGAAAACCCTCTGGAGATGTGGTCCAATCATAGTAACATGCTCTTAGGATTCCTCAAACCCAGAGCAGAAACAAATAGATGCATTTTCTGTTACATCCCCAGCTTTTGGTATTCAGTTAGAGAAACACAAAATAGGGTAAAACAGTGTAGATGAGACAAGGGAATGTCATAGAGAAGAAAGATGTGAGATCTCACAGACTATGTGTTTAAGTCTGGGTAATACTCAGCTCCATATGCGTTTCCTGGCTGCCCTGTTTACAGAAAGACACGTTTAAAAGAGATGGTCCAAATACCCTCACAGGCCTTGGGAAAAGACTCTCTGGGTACCCAGATGAGAGTGCAGCCTTGACAACACCTTGACTGTAGCCTATAGGACCTGAGAGAGGACCAGGGCACATACACTCTCAGATTATAGGTGCTGTGGTTGCCACTGCATCATTTTTATTAACTTGTTATGAAGCATTATGAAACCAATAACAAAATAGGTTCACTATCCTAAGCAAGAACTGTAAACTTGAAAAATTCAAGATGTGATTATGACACCAAAGCATCAAAAACATTGACGGCCACAATGGATACTCCCCAAACTGCATCCTCTCACCTGGAACCCAGAGCAGCAGTACCCAAAGCAGGAGAGCACTGACCCCATCTCTGAGATCTGAAATAGAAGTTGCTTGTTAGGCACTGGCAAGCTGCCTTTAAAGATGGTTAGAGGAATCTGCACTGTGGCTAATATCACAATATGCAAATCAGTTCATAAAAGTTTAATTGCTGTGAACCCAAGTCCACTTCAAGAGCAAGAAGTGCTCTTAACTACTAAGCCATCTCTCCTGCCTAAACTAATTTTTTGCATCTTATAATACCACCATATTTTACATTGTACTACTTCTCAAAGAGAGAAACAAGCTGGTTTAATAAGATAGAGGAAAAAAATAAGTCGAAGTTGGCTTTACTAAGAGGAATTAATCTAAATGTCATCATCAGCAGAAAAGGCAGTGAGCTGGGAGCATGGGATAAAGAAGGAGGCTGGAAACCTAAACTTAGAATCAACCCAGTCAATCAACCACTTAGCTTTCTAATCCCAACTGGTGGACAGTATCAGAAGTTCTGGCAATGTCTCTGTCAGAAATACATGGCAAATTACAATGCTGGACTTGTGTCCCTCTGGACATTCACCATCAATTCCATACAGGACTGCAGCCTTTAAGACAAACCCCAGGTTAGCTGGGGCTCTTTCATGACAGGAAATTCTCCATGGTGCCCGAACTGGATGCATTGATCATGGGGAACATTATGTATATAATACAAGTGAAACTCAAACATTTCCAATACCAAGTCTTTGTTTGGGAGAAAGTTCCTCATGTCCAAACATAACACCATTATAATTCGTGGGCTTAGTGAAACTTGGTGCTCCCCTCTCAAGTACTGAAATGGATTGCAACCTGACCGTCCCCCAGAAAAGGCATATGATATACCCTTGGTCTTCAGGGTCATTTGTGTTTTTTTGTTTGTTCGTTTTTTGAATTTTTTAATTCAATATTTTGGTGTGTTTTTTATTTTTTATTAGAAATATGGTTATTTTACATGTTGATCCCATGTCCCTTTCCCTCCCCTCCTCCCCTGCCTCTCCCCCTAACTAACACCCTACCTATCCCATATCCTTTCTGCTCCCCACGGTGGATGAGGCCTTATGTAGTGTGCCTTCAAAGCCTGTCATAGCCTGTGGGATGGGGATTATGCCCACCCCCTTGTGTCTAGGCTCAGAGAGTATCCCACCATGTGGGATGGGATCCCAAAGTCCATTCCTATGCTAGGAAGAAGTACTGATCCACTACAAAGGGCCCCATTGATTTCCAAGGTCTCCTCATTGACACCAATATTCAGGGGATCTGGATCAGTCCCATGCTGGTATCCAAGTTATCAGTCCGGGGACCCAGAGCTCTCCCTTGTTCAAGTCAGCTGTTTCTGTGCATTTCATCAGCCTTGAAAAGACCCCTATGCTCATCTGTCTTCCTTCATGGAAACTGGATTTCAGTTCAGATTCAAGGTTATCTGTGGGTGTGTGCATTTAATTCCCCCAGCTGCTGGATGAAGGCTATAAGATGGCATATGAATTAGTCATCAGTCTCTTTATCAGGAGCGGGTATTTAAGATAGCCTCTGCTCTGTTGCTTAGATTGTTAGTTGGCGTCATCTTTATAGCTCTCCAGACATTTCCCCAGTTCCTGATTTCTCTTTAAAACTATGTCTCCCTGTATTACACTATCTCTTATCTTGCTCTCTTCTGTTCTTCCCCCAACTCAACCTCCCTGCCCCATCATATCTTTCTCACCCCTCCTTTTCTCCCCTTCTCATTCTCCTAGTTCCCTCTTCCCTCCCCCTATGCTTCCAATTTGCTCAGGAGATCATTGACCCTCTCCCCTTCTCTAGGGGAACATGTATGTCTCTCTTAGGGCCTTCCTTGTTTACCAGCTTCTCTGGCAGTGTGGATTGTAGGCTGGTAATCCTCTACTCTATGTCTACAATCCACATAAGAGTGTATACCATGTTTGTCATTTTGTGACTGGGTTACCTCGCTCAGAATGGTTTCTTCTAGTTCCATCCATTTGCCTGTGAATTTCAAGATTCAATTGTTGTTTTTTGTTTGTTTGTTTCTGCCAAGTAGTTCTCCATTGTGTAAATGTACCACATTTTCTCTATCCATTCTTCAGTTGAGGGGCATCTAAGTTGTTTCCAGGTTCTGGAACAAATAATGTTGTGATGAACACCATTGAACAGATGTCTTTTTGGTATTAGTGTGCTTCTTTTTGGTATATACCCAAGAGAGCAATTGCGGAATCTTGAGGTAGATTCCCATTTTCCTGAGAAATCACCATACTGATTTCCAAAGTGGTTGTACAAGTTTTCACCTCAACCATCAAGAGAGGAGTGTTCCTCTTTCTCCATATCCACTGCAGCATAAACTGTCATTGGTGTTACTGATTTTAGCCATTCTGACAGTAGTAAGATAATATCTCAGAGTTGTTTTGAGTTCATTTCCCTGATTGCTAAGGATGTTGAGCACTTTCTGAAGTGTCTTTCTGTGTTTTTCAATTCCTCTGTTGAGAATTCTCTATTTAATTCTGCATTCCACTTTTTAATTGCATTGACTGGTGTTTTGGTAGCTAGATTCTTGTTTTCATTGAATATTTTGGAAATCTCTGTAAGATGTGGGGTTGTTGAGGAGCTTTTCCCATTCTGTGGGCTGCTGTTTTGTCTTGCTGATTGTATCCTTTGCCTTACAGAAGCTTCTCAGTTTCAGGTGGTCCCATTTATTAATTGTCAATCTCAGTTTCTGTGCTACTGGTGTTATGTTCAGGAAGCTTTCTTCTGTACCAATTTGTTCGAGGGTACCATCTATCTTCTTTTCTGACAGGTTCAGTGTGGCTGGATTTGTGTTGAGGTCTTTGGTCCGTTTGGAATTAATTTTGTGCATGGCAATAGACATGGATCTATCTGCATCTTCTACATCCCAGCATCCAGTTATGCCAGCACCATTTGTTAAAGATGCTTTCTTTTTTCATTGTATAACTTTAGATTCTTTGTCAAAAATCATGTGTTAGTAGGCCATATCCCAAAGGATATGATAGACTTTGAATATCTCCCATGGAAGGCCTCACCCTCCTGGGGGAGCAGAAAGGGTGTGGGATATGTAGGGTGTTGGGTGGGGGGATGGAGGAGAGGAAGGAGAGGGAATTGGGATTGACATGTAAAACATTCTTGTTTCAAATATAAATAAACAAATAAATAAATAAATAAATAGAGAATTCTGGCACTAGGGAAATGCCAAGAAATCTACAATTTTGATCCCTACTAACAATCCAAGCAGTAGTTGAGAGGTTACTTTGAATGTCCTTTTCCAATATTGAGATTTATGACTACATTATATGCTATCCTAGAGCCTTCATCCAGAAGCTGATGGAAGCAGAAGCAGACAACCACAGCTAAATGCTGAACTGAACTCTGGAATTCAGTTGCAGAGAGGGAGAAATGAGGACAAAAGTGGTCAAGACCAGCACAGAGAATCCCACAGAAACATCTCACATGAACAAGGGGCTGCTCATATAACCCAGTCTGATAGCTGGCAAACCAGCATAGGACTGTTCCAGACCTCCTTAATAATGATGTCAGTTTGGATGTCTGGGCAATCTGTGGGGCCTCTGGTATTGGATTAGTATTCATCCGTAGCATAGGAATGGACTTTGGGAGTCCTCTCCATATAGAGGGATACTCTCTCACCCTAGACACATGGGGGTGGGTATAGGTCCTGCTCCAAATGATATGACCGACTTTGAAGATCATTCATGGAAGGCCCCACCCTCCCTGGGAAGCAGAAAAGGCTTGGGACAGGGGATCAGTGGGAGGCAGGGGAGGAGAGAAGGCAGAGGCAACTGAGATTGACTTGTAAAAAAAATTCAAAAGATCATCTAGAAATCACTAACCCTCTTTAGAAGAGCAAAGATGATTGATACTTTAACAATTTCATTACCTCTAATCACATACACTTATTTAGTAGGTGTTTGAACAATGTTTATTCTTAGGTTCTGTATTTCCTGTCTGAGGATGGAAGAGCTGAGAGAACCATTCAGGGTTGCCTGTGAAGCTGTGTTCTCCATGGGGTATAGGATTCAGCTGTAATTCATTGATCTGCAGTTTTTCTTATAGAAAATTGTCTGAACAGTTTTGTATAATTTTCCAAAGACAAGTAGCACAGTATAACAGTTGGACTGTCTAAGTAGGGTGGTTTTAATTGTTAGGACACTTACTCAACTATATTAATAGCATCATTAATTTTAATAGCCGAAATCTGGAAACAACCTAGAATCCCCTCAACTGAAGAATGGATAAAGAAAATGTGCTACATTGACACAATGGTGTATTACTCAGCAGTGAAAAAGAATGATATCTTGAATGTTTAAGGAAATGGATGTAATTAGAAAGAAAACCACCCTGAGAGGGGTAACCTAGACACAGAAAGACAAAATGGTGATTAGTCACTCATAAATGGATCTTAGAAGTAAAGCAAAAGATTACCAGGATGCAAATCCACAGCCCCAGATAGGAAAAAAGGAAGACAATAAGAAAGTATCTTCTAATATTGGAAACTTTTAATGGCTTGAAATAATCATAGAGAGGGTACTGTTACAGCATCATAAAATTATGTAGCAATCTCTGTAACACCCTATATCCAGGGTTGAAAAGACAGATGAGGAATGGAGGTCAGCACACGCCATCTTTGTTAACTGTACCATGATC
The DNA here is from genome assembly GCF_003668045.3 of Cricetulus griseus. Classification (NCBI taxonomy): domain Eukaryota; kingdom Metazoa; phylum Chordata; class Mammalia; order Rodentia; family Cricetidae; genus Cricetulus; species Cricetulus griseus. The sequence continues at coordinate 59,793,964 of NC_048601.1, read as the reverse complement.
TGTATCTATCTTGTAGCCCCAATTTCTATCATTTGTTAGCACTACTTCACTTAGGAAACCAAATAGTTCACAGTCATCTTTAAAAGATGCCTTGTCCTGTATGACCTTGCACCCTGGATTTTTCTGTGTCTGCTTTTGAGAACACGCAAACCACATCAGTCAGTTCATCTGGACTATACACTCCATGGGTGTCTAGATAGCCATCACTATGGAGAGACAGTATTAAAGGACATATCTTGATACTCTGACTCATATGTTAGTCTCTTCCAATACATGGAGGATACCTTCATTTTTGCATCCACTGGGGAATTCTCTCGGGAATGTAGGAAGAGTTGCCTTAACTTTCCAGCCGAAAGCCATCATAACACTTCAAAGCAACAATGAGGAACTCATGCCTAGTGAAAGACTCATGCCTAGACAAATAAATAGGACTAGGGAATTACTGGATCTGCGATAGATCCTTTAATCAACACTTTACTAAAGAATCACACTACCTACCTATAGATACTTGTCCTAAAACATAACAACAGTGTAGTCTTCAATGCTCACCCAGTGAAATTCTCTTTGCAACATATGGAGAATATATTGAAAACCACAACTGGATAAATTGCAAGGTGGTGGAGATTATTCCCAACTGACATATATATATAAAACAATTCCCTCACCTGAAGCTCAGTGATCATGTTGGAGGAGGCAGCTGAGTGATTGCAAATTCAGAGAAACAGTAGGTTTGCTGTGAGACTGTGTTTCCTAGGAATGTCAGAGGCTGCATTTGTTAACTCCCACTAAATGATTGTCTAGACATGAGTTGGTTGAGGATAACAATGACACTCCAAACTAGGTAGGTGAAAGCCTACACGTACTTAACCCTCCACAAAGAACTACAGGTAACTCATAGGTCCAGGAGAAATAGTCTTCCTAAAGTGGGAAAACACAAAGACATATCTGATACCATAGAATCAGCCTGAACACATACATACATGTAAATTTTATACACACTCAGTACAGTATATTTATGTATTTCAGATATGTGTATACATAGATGCATGTAAGACTAATGAAAAGGAACTTGAATGAGAGCAAAGAGTGTTACTGGGAAGAGAAGGGGGAGGGGAAATTATGTAATTACATTTTAATCTCTAAAGTAAAAGAAAATCTAACGTTTAATTTTATCAGACTTCAGAAGAAATACTGAGCTCATTTCATTAGATGAGCTGGGACACAGAGCAAAGACAGTATTGGGCCTTCTTCCTCTTTTACTTTTTCCCCAAACCTCAAACAGTATAGGTATAGTGGCTTCTGAGTATCATGGATTCTGGCAGCTATCAGTAACTGGGTAGGGAGATGTGGTCCTCTCTTATATCCATACTGGATATCTAGGCATCAGGAGTTCGCCTCATCATATGATAGACAGAAACTCTACATGCATTCAGTCATTTGAAACAGGCCCTACTTGTGGTACCAGTTCTGAGTCCCCAAGGAGGAACATATGCATTCTACATACATAAGAAAGACAAGGTGTGGCCCTTACTCTACTAATCCAGCTAGAGTACCTACCAAGAATCCCATGAGGAACTTAAACAAGGAACTGGATATAAGGAAAGATGATCCACCTGCACCTAAGGAGTAGTTGCCATCCATGGTCCTTTAGATCCCAGAAAGCACAAAGATAATCCTGGGAAGTTATGTGACAATATATGTCCCCCACCTTCACCAAAATGTGTCAGGATCACAATCCTTGAATAGATTCTATATGGTCAATTGATAATTGCCTTCGAAAATATCTGGAACTACATTAAGCAAATTCTGTAATTCAACTCAGGACTGGTTTCTTGGTGAACGTAGTCCCTTTCCCCTTGGATAGATGGAAATGACAAACCTGTACTTCTTGTTTCCTAGTTCCCTTTGTGATGAGGATTGTAGGCTCTATGTGTAAAATTCATATATATGAGTGAGTACATACCATGTTTGTCTTTTTGTGACAGGGGTACCTCACTCAGGATTTTTTTCTAGTTTCATCCATTTGCCTGGGAATTTCAAGACTCCATTGCCTTTTTCTGCTGAGTAGTACCCCATACAAATTGAAAGGATGAGGCCAAGTTCAATTTCTAATCCAAACCATGACACATTTTTCTCTCTTACTAAACCAGATTGTTTTCTCTTTTTGAGAAGTATCACAATGCCAATAAATACATTGATTCTGTGTTGAGATTCAAAAATTAGTTTGCTGTGTTGAGATTCAAAATTAGTTTGGGGATGGGGTGTTATCTGAGTGGTAAATAGCCCTCTCTGCTCTTGCAGAGTACATGGGCTCAGATTACAGCATCCATATGGCAATTCATAGCCTCCTGTATGCCTAGTTCTCGTGGATCACAAGTCTCTACACACAGACTCTCTCTCTCTCTCTCTCTCTCTCTCTCTCTCTCTCTCTCTCTCTCTCTCTCTCTCTCTCTCTCTCTCTCTCTCTCTCTCTCACACACACACACACACACACACACACACACACACACACACACACACACAAACACACACGATGCACAGGCATAGATGCAGACAAAACGCAATACACAGAAAGTACAAATAAATAAAAGTTTAATTTTGAGAGATCACAGTGCTCTTGCAACTCACACCTTTTATAGCACAGCAGTGACAGTGCTCTCCCCACATGAAACCTCTCAGTAACAGAACATGATGATTCCACAGGGCCTGTTACAAAATCACCTGGGATACACTAAAATACTCAAGGGGATTCTTTGTTAATCCTAACTGCCATTGGGCTACACAAGAGCAGGTGTCCTGTGAGCATCAAGTCAAGCTCTTCTGAGCTGATTTGCATATTGAGACATTAGCCACAGTGCAGATAGTTCAGCCATCTTTAAAGGCAGTTTGCTAGGACCCAAGAAGCAGCCTCTAGTCCAGGTCTCAGAGATGGGGTCAGCTGCTCTTTTCCTGTGGGTATTGTTGCTCTTGGTTCCATGTGAGAGACTGTAATATTGGGAAAATTCACTGTGGCCATTATTGAATTTTATGACTTGGTATCCTGACCAATGAAATTATGGCATTTAATTGGTTTTAAATTTCCATTTTATTTTATGTTTCTCAGAGTATAGTTCATGACTGCTGTTACAGGTTCCACATATAAGATGCCTTTACATTGGGGTGCTTTCTGTATATCTTATCACCATAGGTTCTGTTGGGGACATTGTGCTGACCCAATCTCCAGCTTCCTTGACTATGTCTCCAGGGCAAAGTGCCACCATCTCCTGCAGAGCCAGCCAGAGTGTCAATACAGCTGGTATTCCTCTTATGAACTGGTATCAACAGAAACCAGGACAGCTCTCCAAACTCCTCATCCATGATGCATCCAAACTAGCATCTGGGGTCCCTGCCAGGTTCAGTGGCAGTGGGTCTGGGACAGACTTCACCCTCACCATCCACTCTGTGGAGGTTGATGATGTTGCAACCTATTACTGTCAGCAAGGTCTAGCGCTTCCTCTCACAGTGCTCCAGGGCTAAACCAACACATCCTGGGGTTGCTGTCCACTGAAGCTCAGTCTCTAAGCTGTTTCTAGACAGACACCACAACCATGTGATTCTACAAATATTGCTAATAAAAAGGGTTAACCTTTGAAACAGAATTCTCAAATAAGTGTGTTTGCCCTATCATGCATGCTTTACAAATTAACTGTTTGCTTACTTACTAAAGACCCAACTGTTACTATTTTCAAGGCACTTTTACTGTTCAATAATTGAGTAGACAGGTTTCAACTTTACAGCTTCATGCAATGGCCTCTCTGGGGCTTCATTCACGGACACCCCTGACACAAGCATTGCCTCACCAGCTTTCCTTAGTCTCAGAAGAATATTCTATAACCCCTGTCTTCTTTCCTTGACTCTAAAGATGGAATCACATGGACAAACTTGCCAAATTCTGCTGCTTTTTGGGACTGAAACATCACCCCCCCTCATTGAATTACATCTCCCCCAGCTTTCTGCTTTCCATGATTTCTTTCACTGCCTAAGCTTGGCTTTCCGGGAAATTGCTCTATAGATCAAACTGGACACAATCTCAGAGATCTGCCAGCCCCTTCTTTCCCAGTGCTGGGATTTAAGGCCTGTACAACCACACCAGGCTCTAAGGTTTCTTTAATTCCTCTCACAAGTCAGAAATTTAGCTGGTAAGATCTTGCCCTGAGGTCACTACTCTTTTTATTCCATTTCTTAATCTGTTCATCTCCTTGAACACAGGACTTAACTCCATTACAATTCCTGTTGTTCTTCATATTAGTCTACATTGTATATTTTGTCTTGTTCAGGTTGCTCCTTATCATTATATATCTTAATTTGAGTTACCATTAAAAAGCACATGACAGAGTCTACATAATGCTTTTTTTGAGATTACCTCTGTCAATGGATTTAATAAAAAAAAATATCACTTCAGCCTCTGGCAAACTTTTTGGGACAATGGCAAAAACCAGCCACATTCTTTATCAAAATTTCACAAGAACAATCTGTAGATAACATACTAAAATTCTTCTCTGAATTCCCTTGAACCAGCCACCCTTGCAGTTCAAATCCACAGAAATCTGCGATCTACAAGTTAGACTTAAGGACACACACACACACACACACACACACACACACACACACACACACACACACACACACACACCCTTTATGTGTATCTTCAACAGCACATCTGCTTTCTTCTTTTCTTTATGGCATGCATTTTACTCTGATGTCTCCCCATTGGCCTTTGAACTTTGGATACTGAGAAACCTCACTCTATCTTCATTGAGGGATATAATTTGTGTCACCAAGACATCTTTTCTATTTTTTATATCTTATAGTATTTAATAGAATTTAGGACTTGTGGAAGGGAAAGCAATTTGCCAAGTGAAATATTGTGATATCTTATCTATTTAATGTATCTAATAAAAACTATATGATTAGTCACTGTAGAACACAGAGCTTCATGAGGAACAAAGTCTTGTAGACCACAATAGATAGTCTAAAAACCAATAATCTCAGAGATGTTTGGGTAGAAATAAACCTGTTTTATAGTTTTATATGTTCTATTCTGTGAAGAGTTGCCATGACCAATACATCTCATATAAAGGGAAGCCATTGGGTGGTTGCTTACATTTTCAGAGGTTTAGCCCATCATTTTCCTGATAGAAAGCATGGGGGCAGGAAGACATGGGATTGATATCTTACATCATGATCCAGAGAGAGAGAGAGAGAGAAAGAGAGAGAGAGAGAGAGAGAGAGAGAGAGAGAGAGAGTACTGAATAAAAGAAGGAAAAAAAAGGAGAGGAGAGGAACACCTAGGACAAGTGATGTTTCAAAGGTATCACTCTCATGACCTGTCTCCTCATGCCATTCTCCACCTCTTGATTTCTATCACCTCATGATAATGTCATTTTTTATGAATCATGAATGGCTTTACCTAGTATTTGCATTAGAAATGTCATGGTGCTCTCACTTCTCAATGACTGGATATAACAGGTGAGTACCAAGCCTTTCATACACAACCCTTTTAGAAGACAATTTTTAGGGAAACCATACAAATATTAAATAAATGTTTTAAAGGATGACACCTAGCTCTCAAATTTTTTAGTTTATTTTTTAATTTAAATTAAAAACAATCTTATTTTACATACTAATCGCAGTTTCCTCTCACTCTCAAACTCTCATTCCCCCAAACAACCCCTCTTTCTTGTCCCCATTCACTCCTCACATCAAAGTATGTCACATCATTTTGGGCAGGGTCTAGTCCCTCCCACATGTATCTAGGTTGAGAGAGTATCCCTCCATAGTGAATGGGTTCCCAAGTCCATTTGTGCACTAGGTATAAATACTGGTTCCACTGCCAGATGTCCCATAGACTGTGCTGGTCTCCCAACTGATGCCCACACTCAGGGGCCTGATTCAGACCTATCCTGGTTCCCCATCTTTCAGACTGATGTCTATGCCCTCCTACTTGGTCTGGTCAGGTGTTTCCGTGGGTTTCCCCAGCATGGTCTTGACCCCTTTGCTCATCACTCCTCACTCTACAACTGGATTCCAGGAGTTCAGCTAAGTGTTTAGTGTTGGATCTCTGCTTCTGCCTCCATCAGCTATAGTGTGAAGGCTCTAGGATGGCATTTAAGGTATTCATCAACCTCATTTTAGAGTAAGGGCATTTAGGGTAGCCTCTGCACTATTGCTCTAGATTTTTATTTGGGGTCTTCCTTGTGGATCCCTGCACATTTCCCTAGTGCTAGATTTATCTTTAAACCTATAATGACTCCCTGTATTAAGGTATCTATTTTCTTGACCTCTTTCTCTATTTTTCCCTCACCTCAATCTTCCTGATCCCTCATGTTCTCCTCTGCCGCTCCTCTGTCTCCTACCTCCTCCTCTCTCCCCTGTGCTCCCAGTTTGCTCAGGAAATCTTGTCCCTTTCCCCTTCTGCTGGTGTTGATATATGTTTCTCTTAGGGTCCTCCTTGCTTTCTAGCTAATGTGGGGTTGTGAATTGTAGGCTGGTTATCCCTTGCTCTATGCCTATTATCCAATTATAAATGTAGCTCTCAATTTTGATTGGGAGATATAGAGATGGGAACTAGTATCCAAAATAAATTCTAAAAGAAATGGATAATAACCACTCTCCCTGTTGATAACATGTCAATGTGAACTTTGAGAATTTTCTTCATAGAATTAAAGTTCTCTGTCGGGTATCTGAAACATCTGGATCATTCATTCACTGTATAAGCAGCAATGAAGTGCAGTTTGGATTTTCCCAAGTTCTTTCGTTGCCCTTATAGAAAACTTCCATAGTTCCTCTGGTGATCATTGAACATGGCCATGAACACAGAACAGACAGAGCACGACCTTTTCTAATATTAATATTTCTATCTGTGCATTTGGGGAGTTCAGTTCAATTGTGTGTTTATGGGAACACATGCAGGGGACAGTGATAGAAACTGAAACACCGAAGAAGGGAAAGAATCAATGTTAAGGAATAGGAAATTAAGTTGTTAACTTCACATAAATGATAACATGTTAATGGAGTTCTATGCAAAGGGAGACAGAAGTGTGTGTACATACATACATTTGAGATGGTGTCTAGCTGTGTTCCTGTGTAGTATATAGTGTTTATCATGGGTTGTTGCAAATTCCTGTTCCTCCTGCCTCAGCCTCCCAATGGCTTGGATTGTAGGCCCTGATCAGCAAGCTGAGCAGAGGTGTGACACTTGAAACCTCAGTATGTGGCAAGTTAAGAATAATAATGGCCTTAGGGATATATCTTAGGAAAAGGGATAGGAATGCCAGCCAAAATGTTTCTTATGACATGTCTCACCATCAGCAGCCATCCTGCCATTAAAACTCAATGGAACTGGAAGTGATTGTAACTTATAGCCCTGTCTGTATACTACATAGTGTGGAATTCCAGATAAATTTTTGAATGTGTGTATAAAGTAAAACATACTCTAAGAGAGCTTGGAGCTAACACTACTTCCAGTTGTTCCCTCTAGGAGGAGATACAAATGTAGGCTTCTTCAGGGGGACTCTAGAGAGGAGTAGAGTGGTTGTGGTGGGAACTGGTTTAGCTGGAGAGTCTCCCTGCATCTGTCTGCAAATCAAGGGTGACAATCACATGCAAGGTTGGAGGGGTCCTCACAGGGCTCCACTAGCAAGTTATTTAGCCTGATATTGACACAAGCAGAAGCAGGCCTGTCCTCCATTCATCAGGGTATATACCAGGGCATCTTGACTTGTCCAGTAGAAATGGGCCTAGGTCAGAATTAACCCTCATCACCATCAGCATTCAGGCTGAAGCTGTGACAGATTGTTACTGTGAATATTTTTGTAGTGTCCTCTTCAGAGTTTCAGCATACAACACAAACTCCATTTAGAGCTCAGCCTGTGAGACAGCATCTGTGGCAGCAGCTTTTCTCTCTCTACATAGCCCAGTTATATACTCTCCTCTCTTCCCAAGGATCAGTGGGGTGATATATTATTCACAATTAAAGCTTCAAGTGGAAAATCTGAAAAGCAAATCAGCAAAGCCACAAGCTCTTACCACTACCTCAGGTGAATGGGATGATCCTGACTCCACCAAACCTCAGACTCTAACTTCTCAATGTGGCTGGAGTATCCTGAGACTTCATTGTCTTCCTATTCTCTGTGTGGCTGGAGAATCAATGCCTCATATTGAGCCTTCTTTCTTTAGTCTGGCTGGAGAATCAATGCCAGCTCTAAGATCTTGCTTCTGTCCTATATACCTCCCTAAAGCTGGGATTAAGGGCATGTGACTCCCAGTTCCTGGAATCAAAGGAATGAATTGTTTCTCTTTAGGACTGTATCAATCTTATGTAGATCTGGGTGAACTTGGACTCCCAGAGATCTGTCTATCTCTTAATCCTGAGTCTTATAATTAAAACTGTGTACCACCACCTTCTAGCTTCTGGCTGTATGGATTAAAGGTGTGTATCACCACCACCCCATCTCCTGATCTCTATATTTTGTGACTGACTTTGGTGTTTTAATCCTCAAGCAAGCTTTAGGATATACCCTTTAAGTCAAGATAAATACATTGTTTTAACCCTTGTTTTGCCTATCTTCATAGTATGTTATTGTTTTTAACACTGATTTGATCACCCACTGGTCTGAAGACTTCTTCATAAGACAGTCACAATCTGTGCTATAGCCAGTGTGACTAGGCCACAGCATGATCATGGGGTTCCCCACTCAGATCTTGCTATTCCTGTTGCTCTGGTACCCAGGTAAGGAAGCACATCAATGGTCATTTGTTTAGACCATATGATTAGTCCTGACTGAATTTATCAGGCAATTTATCTTACTACATGCTTACATTTGTGATTTTAATTGCAGGTGGCAGATGTGACATCAAAATGACACAAACTCCATCCTCCCTGTCTGGATCTTTGGGAGACAGAGTCACCCTCATTTGCAAGGCTAGTGAGGACATTTCAAATGCATTATCATGGTACCAGCAGAAACCAGAGCAAGTTCCTAAGCTCCTGATCTGTGATGCAAACATCTTGGAACATGGAGTCCCATTGAGGTTCAGTGGCAGTGGGTTTTCTCTTGAAATCAGCAGCCTGGTGGCTGAAGATGCTGGCACATATTTCTGTCAGCAAGTTTATGATACTTCTCCAACAGTGATACATGTCATGTCATAAACCATCCAGAGAAGAAGAATTGTGAGGCTGGTTTGCCTCACCTGCTCCTCCTGGTGTCTGCATCAGCTTAGAGTCATTGTCAGGCACTGTGTGGCATTGAAGGACACTGGAGGTGGAGGGTTAGCCAAGCAAATCTCATGAGTTCCCAACTTTTAGTATTTTCAGCATCAGCAGCACAAAAACAATTACAATCCCAAATTCCGTAAATACATAGGTTAAAATACTTAGTGGTCTGAGTTGTATATTCATTTGAGATCATGAAACAAAGCATAAGACAGCATAAATACAAGAAGCTAGGATTTGGGATCTATTCTGTATCCATTAACTTGCTTACATAGAGTTGTGTCCATTTGTAAAGAAGTTCATTTACCAAAGAACTTGTGGACTGGGTAAACATGTGCCCCTGATACTTGGCCTTGTAGCACAAGTTTGGAGTATCTGGGCCCCCATCTGTCTTTAGTAGCATGATGGTGATACATACTATAGCTCTTACATATGTCCTTGTGTCTGTCCAATCTGTGTTGCTGGATATCGTACTGCTTTTCTGACTCTCAGATCTTATGTGAGGGCTCATAAATGAGCATTTCTCTGAGAAAAGATACATAGACCAGTGTAGGGAGCCGTCCCTGCATTCTCCATTACAAGATGGCGCCTGCATCCGGCAGGCACCGAATGTAAACAAGATTATTGCGCAGGCGCTGGGTAATTTTCCATTCCTTGATCTCTGCCTATTCCGTGGCGTCATATGGCCGGATGAGCTGCAGCCAATCATGGGGTGACACGTCCGAGGCGGCAGTTGCCAGCCTTTATTAGGGGACGGGATTCTTGGCTTGGGGTCTCCGCTCTGGTAAGCTTATGCTCTCCTCTCAAGACGCATTAAAGCTTTCCTGCAGAAGGATCCGAGTGTCCTGCGTATGATTTCTTGCTGGCGAGAAATACAGAGCGCGCGGGACATATGGTGCGGAAACCCGGGAACATGTGAACATTTCCAGCACCTCGGAGACCCCTCTAACGAGGCGGATTCAGAACTGCAGGGTGGTAAATTCGGAGAGGTATGTTTTTTCTGGACTTTGGCTTGGGAATGTTGCTATTGTGGGAGGTTAATATAGAGGCTTCTATGCTTTTACTAGGAGCTATTTTGACTTTTCTCACTGTTGTAGCAATCTTAAAGAAGTCCAGAATTACATATCAGAAACCGAATGTGGTGAGAGATGGGGCGCGCCTAACAATAAAATATAAGAAAAAAGGACCTCCCGGGATGTCTAGTGACAAGGGAGTGAATAATTTGTTAAGAGAAACAGCAATAAATAAGAAAAAAGGACCTCCTGGAATGTCTACTGACAAGGGAGTGAATAATTTGTTAGATGATTCTGTAAATAAGTTTAAAGCTTTAAATCTTGATAGCTCTAATGACTCTAAAAGCTCAAGAGATGGGGTTTTGGAAGGAACAGCTCAGCTGGATGAGGGAGAGACAGAGAAGGAGGGAGAGAAAATAGGGAATAACCGGTCACACCCCGGTAAATTTAAGAGACCTATTAATCCAGCGGGTGTACTTCCATCAGCACCCCCACTATTTGGTACCGACTCCTTTTTACCATCAGAGGAGCGGAGAAAATTACAAATGGCTTTCCCAGTCTTTGATAGGGGAAAAGGCCATGCATGTTATTCAACACTGCTTGGAGGCCTGGGATGCCTGGGAAAAGCCTCATATCCTAAAGATGCTCAAGTAATTTATGTATGCTTGTTTTAAAATGTTCTATTTCCTGGTACGGCCATTTTGTAGCTGGTCACATGACTGACGGTAGCCATTTTGCTAAAGTTAAAAAAAGGATACTTAGACCGCCATCTTAACTAAAGGTGACCACATGGAAATCAGAGGTACCATCTTAGAAACAAGTTTTTCAGTTAAGATTTAAAATGTTAATGCTTCTATATATTACAAAAAGACCTTAAGGGAATTTAAATTTCTTTTAAAACCAGTTTTCAAATGTTTAATTTTATTAATGTTTGTACTTAAAGAGCTTCAATTTAGAATTATTTTTAAGCAAAGCCTGACAATGTAAAGTTCTTGTTTTGTAAAAGATGCTAATCTATTATGTTGGTAGCACACACCTTTAAGCTCAGGGTGTTGGTGACACACGCCTTTAAGTTTTGGGCGTTGGCGGCATACGCCTTTAATCCCAACACTTGGGAGTAAGAGGCAGATGGATCTTTATGAGTTCAAGGCCTGCCTGGTCCGGCAGATCGAATTCCAGGACAGGCTCCAAAGTCAGAGAAAAACCCTGCCTCAGAAAGAAGTTAAGCTACTGTTTAAGAAAGTTCAGCTGTATTACAGAAATAAGACTTTACCTAGCCACCTGTATGCTTCTTAAAAACAGATAATGGGCCGGCTTATACCTCTCAAAAGTTCCGACACTTCTACAGACAGATGGAAATTACCCATCTAACTGGCCTACCTTATAATCCTCAAGGACAAGGCATTGTGGAACGTGCCCATCGCACACTTAAGTCTTATTTAATCAAACAAAAGGAGGGAATGGGAGCATCCTTACCCTCGGTGCCAAGAGTTGCAATATCCATGGCACTCTTTACCCTTAATTTTCTAAACACCGACGTTCAGGGCCATACAGCGGCCAAGCGTCATACCTCAGAACCTGATAGATCTAAGGAGATGGTAAAATGGAAAGATGTCTTAACTGGTCTTTGGAGAGGCCCGGATCCTATTCTCATAAGATCCAGGGGAGCGATATGTGTTTTTCCACAGGATGAAGAGAATCCCCTGTGGATCCCGGAAAGACTCACCCGAAGAGCCCCTTTGGACCCTCAAAAGTCGGAACTCCACCCTCTCCCCGGGAGTTGAGAGCCGCTATTATCCAGATTAACTCCTGTCCTTGACGGAGGGACTGTCATCATGGATTGCTTCAGCTGTCTCCTATTTTAAGGAAATGGGTGGAGGTGGGATTGTTTGGTGCAGCCGTTTGCTGCGGATTGATGTTGCTTCTCTGGCTGGTCTGTAGGCTCAGGGCTCAAACTAAGAGAGACAAGGTGGTTATCGCCCAAGCGCTTGTAGCTTTGGAACAAGGGGCTTCCACTGATATTTGGATAACTATGCTTAAGCAATAGGCCGCTGGCCAGACAGCTCTTGCACACCCGGAGCCTAGGCTCATTGCACAGGGTAGAGTGCCTGGCTTGAGCAGCCCATGAGGGATGTCGAGCAAGGCATCGCACAGAGAGTTGCCCAGTATGCAGGCTTCTCTGGGAGGCATGTTGTCCTGCATAAGGGTTGCCTGCCCTAGTCTCCCTTTCCCAGAAAAACGACAGAGGACAGGTCGAGAGCGCTTTGGGTCAAGCTAACAGCCTGATGGCGACTCTTGTACACAGTCTTAATATTTGATTGGGAAGGTACAACCTCTGCCTCTATCCCTCAACATTTGGGTGACCTATTTGCTTGTAAAAATATAAAGCCTTATCATTAATTAATAAAAAAGGGGGATCTGTAGGGAGCCGTCCCTGCATTCTCCATTACAAGATGGCGCCTGCATCCGGCAGGCACCGAATGTAAACAAGATTATTGCGCAGGCGCTGGGTAATTTTCCATTCCTTGATCTCTGCCTATTCCGTGGCGTCATATGGCCGGATGAGCTGCAGCCAATCATGGGGTGACACGTCCGAGGCGGCGGTTGCCAGCCTTTATTAGGGGACAGGATTCTTGGCTTGGGGTCTCCGCTCTGGTAAGCTTATGCTCTCCTCTCAAGACGCATTAAAGCTTTCCTGCAGAAGGATCCGAGTGTCCTGCGTATGATTTCTTGCTGGCGAGAAATACAGAGCGCGCGGGACAGACCAGCATTCACCAGCACCAGTTATATAACTGTCATTTTATTGGAAAGATAAAGTAAATTAGTGCTCTGCCTTCTGTAAGTTTTTAAACATCGATGCATTTGTATAATAAGAAAAAGAATATTTTTCTTTAAATTTCTATGTATGTCATGACATTCCTCCTATTTAGATTGTGATTTAATGAGGAATCTGAATTTGTTGTTTTTTATATTTATTTTACATATCAATCCCAGGTCCCACTCACTCCCAACTACCTGTTCCCCCCACTTCCCAACCTAACTCCATCCATTCTTCAGAGAGAGTCAGGCCTCCAATGGGGAGTCATAAAAATCTCTCACATCCATTTAGGCAGAACCAAGGCCTTCTCCCCTGTATCTAGGCTGAACAAGGTATCCCACCACAGGAAATGGGCTCCAAAATCCAGTTCATGTACTAGGGATAAACACCCGTTCCAATGATAGTAGCCACATAAGGTGCCCAAGCTCCCCAATTTTCACCCACATTTAGAGGGCCAACTGCAGTTTTATGCAGGTTCTCCAGATGTCAGTCTGGAATCAGTGAGCTCCCTCTTGCCCTTGTCACTTGTGTGTTGGCTTCCCCATCATAGTCTGCTCTTAATATTACCTATTGTCTTCTCCCCTTATCACCAAGTTTTTGGAAGCCCATTTCTCAGATATTCTTTGTCTTGTTTTTGTCCTACAACAATTGGCCCTCCTTTACAGTATGAGACTAAGAGTAGAATGAGTCAATATACATATCTAAGTTTGTACATAAAGATGCTGACAGAAATGAGCCTGGAGCACCACCAGAAAACTACTGTGGGGACCAAAGAACATTAAGATCCCATCCCTAGGCATGCAAATTAATAAAATCAGGAATAAAAAGGGGGACATAGCAAAGGACAGAGAGGAAATCCAGAGAATCATCAGGTTATACATTAAAAACCTAGATTCCTCCAAATTTGAAAATCTAAAGGAAATGAACAATTTTCTGGACAGATTTCACTTCCCAAAATTAATTCAAGGACAGATAAGCAACTTAAATATACCAATAAACTCTAATGAAATTGAAGCAGTCATTCGAAGTTTCCCAACCAAAAAAATCCCAGGGCCAAATGACTATAGTGCAGAATTCTACCAGAAATTCTAAGTACAGCTAACACCAATTCTTCTCAAAGTATTCCACACAATAGAAGCAGAAGGGTCATTACCAACATTGATACCCAAGCCACAAAAAGATAAAACTAAGAAAGAGACCTAAGACCAATATCCCTCATGAATATTGAATCAAAAATTCTCAATAAAATATTTCCAAATCAAATCCAAAGTCACATGGGAGAAACCATCCATCCCGATAAATTAGGCTTCATCCTAGGGATGCAAGGATGGTTCAACACATGAAACTTCATCAATGTAATGCACCAAATAAATATACTGAGGGAAAAAATCACATGATCATCTCACTAGATGCCGAAAAAGCCTTTGACAAAATCCAACACCCCTTCATGAGAAAGTTCCTGGCAAATTCAGGGATAACAGGAACATAACCCAACAAAATAAAAGCAATATAAGGCAAGCTGACAGCCATCATCAAATTAAATGAAGAGAAACTCAATGCAATTCCTCTAAAATCAGGAACAAGACAAGGCTGTCCACTCACTCCATACCTCTTCAATATTGTCCCTGATGTTCTCTCTAGAGCAATAATGGAGATCAAGGGAATACAAATGAAAAGGAAGAATGAAACTCTCACTATTTGCAGATGATATGATAGTCTACATACGTGAATCAAAAAACTCAACCAGTGAACTCCTACAGATGATAAACACTTCAGCAAAGTGGCAGGATACAAGATTAACTCAAAAAAATCTATAGGCCTAATATATACGGATAACACATTGGTGGAGAAAGAAATCAGAGAAGCAACACCCTTTACAATTGCCACAAACAACATAAAATACATTGGAGTAACACTAACCAAAATAGTGACACACCTGTACCATAAGAATTTCGAGTCTCTAAAGAGAGAAATTAAAGAAGATACACAAAAATGGGGAGATCTCCCATGCTCTTGGATAGTCAGGGTCAACATAATAAAAATGACAATCTTGTTAAAAGCAATCTACAGATTCAATGCAATCCCCAACACAATTCCAACAAAATTATTCACTGACCTTGAAAGAACAATTCTGAACTTTATATGGAGAAACAAGAGACCCAGGATAGTCAAAACAACCCTGTACAATAGAGGAACTTCTGGAGGCATCACCATCCCAAAATATAACATCTATTACAGAGCTATAGTCCTGAAAACAGCTTGGTATTGGCACAAAATAGACAGGTAGACCAATGGAATAGAGTTGAAAACCCTGATATAAGCCCACACCCTATGAACACCTAATTTTTGACAAACAATCCAAATATATATGCAGTAACAAAGAGAATATCTTCAACAAATGGTGGTAGCATAACTGGATGCAAACATGTAGAAGATTACAGATAGACCCAAGCCTTTTTCCCTGTACAAAAATTAAGTCAAAATGGATCAAAGACCTCAACATAAACCCCAGCCACACTGAACCTACTAGAAGACAAAGTGGGAAATACACTTGAATTAATCAGTACAGGAGAGTGCTTCCTGAGCATAACATCAGTAGCATGGACACTGAGACCAACAATTAATAAAGGGGACCTTCTGAAACTGAGAAGCTTCAGTTGGACAAAGGACATAGCAAGACAAAAGGACAGCCCACAGACTGGGAAAAGATATTCACCACCCCACATCTGACAGAAGGCTGGTCTCCAAAATATACAAAGTACTCAAGAAGCTATTCTTGAAAACACCAAACAATCTAATTAAAAAATGGGGTGCAGAACTAAATAGGCAATTCTCAATTGAGGAATCTAAAATGCCTGAAAGATACAAAGGAAAGTGTTCAACATGTGTAGCCATTAGGGAAATGCAAATAAAAACAATTCATAGCAGCATTATTTTTAATAGCCAGAATCTGGAAACATCCTAGATGCCCCTCAAAAAAAAAAAAAAGGAGAGCAAGAAAAGAGATACCATAATAGAAGGAGCCATTAAAGGTTTGAAAAGAAATCTAGCACTAGGAAAATGTCCAGATCTACAGGAAGATCCCAAATAACAAGCTAAGCAATAGTGAAGAGGCTACCTTAAATACCCTTCCCCTATGATGAGACTGATGACTACATTAAATGTCATCCTAAAGTCTAGAGCCTTAAAGTCTAGAGCCTTACATCCAGTCACTGATGGAAGCAGAAACAGAAACCCACAGCTAAGCACTGAGCCGATCTCCTGGAATCCAGTTGCAAAGAGGGAGGAGTGATGAGCAAATGGGTCAAGACTAGGCTGGAGAAACACACAGAAACACCTGCACTGAACAACATGTTGCTCATGGACCCCAGATTGATAGCTGGGAAACCAGCATAGGACTGATCCAGACACCCTGATGAGGATGTCAGCTTGGAACTCTGGTTAATCTGTGGGCTTCTAGTAGTGTATCAGTATTTATTCCTAGTATATTAATGGGCTTTGGGAGCCCACTCCACATAGAGGGATAGTCTCTCAGCCTAGACACAAAGAGGAGGGTCTAGGCCCTGCTCCAAATGATATGACAGACTTATCAGATTCCCCATGGAAGCTCTCACCCTCCCTAGGGAGCAGAAAGGGGATTTTATCGTGGGTCAGTTGGGGGCGGGGTGAGAAAACTGGGATTGCCATGTAAAAGAAGCTTGTTTCTAATTTAAATAAAAAAGGGAAAAATATAAATCCTTCATATTCAAGCAACAATTTGTGGTAATGTATTGCAGAAAGAATAGAAGGATAATAGTGAGTTCCCCTTTGCATTTTGTATAAAGGATTTTTTTTCATAGCAAAAGATGTAAGAGACATTGAACCCATTATTTTTGCTGGACTCTGCAAACATTTTCATGAGGTGTTTCATGAGTTTTCAGGCTCTTGGGCAGACGAGGGAAGTTGCAGGTCCAGGGCTGTGAGTGGTGCAAGCAGCTGGTGAGACTCTCAGAAGAGGTTTTTGTTGGAGAGTGAAGCACTGTGGGAGGAGCACTATAATCCTGCAAACAGTAGTCATCTCCCATGTCTTCAGCCTGGATGTTGCTGATGGTGAGAGTGAAGTCTGTCCCAGATCCACTGCCTGTGAAGCGATCAGGGACCCCAGTGTACCGAGTGGATGCATGGTAGATCAGCAGTTTAGGAGACTGCCCTGCTTTCTGCTGGTACCAGGCCAAGTAGTTCTTCTGATTTGCACTGTATAAAAGACTCTGACTGGACTTGCAGCTAATGGTGGCCCTTTCTCCTGCTGACACAGCCAGGAAGGATGGAGACTGTGTCATCACGATATCTGCACAGGCACCTGCAATCAGAAAAACCAATAATCATGTATATAATAAAAAGATTTTAAGACATATAAAATTAGTCATTCAATGTCCTTGTTGCAACATGTTGTCAAAGTACTATGACATAAAAATATTAAACGCTGGCACACATTATGAATTTCTTATATACAAAGAAGAGACTCTGAAAATATAATACTCTTCTCACCATACACCCAGAGCAGAAGAGACATGAGGACCTGGGTGTGTGACTCCATCTTGCTACCCTGGCCTGTCTGATGATGCTTAGTTCTCACTATCAAGGCCTGGTATATAATTCAAAGCATCTGGGCCAGGCTGGAGGGTCCCATGCAAATCAGTCAGCAAATACAAAAGCAGATGCGTGGGCAGTAGGTGTGAGAGTGGCTGGTGTCAATCAGCAGGCAAATATATCGTCACAGAGAGCAACATATATAACTGAAGATATTGGCTTTCAGCTCTCCAATAGAAGTCTACAAGGTTCCCTAGTATAAGCTTTGGTTAAAATCTAAGAATATTTAAATCAGGTGACCTTTGCAGAAACATTAGGGGAGCTTTATCTGATTGACAGTTCTTTTGAAACATTATGTTTAAAAAAGTTACAACAACAAATTAGATATCATAGAGGAAACAAAAATGTGCAACAAAAGAAAAGAAGGGTGGAAGGTAGAAAAGAGTAAAGCCCAAAATGAGAGAATTCATGCTAATTTTTCTCATTATCTCCCATCTCCAAACCCATTCTTAATCCTAAGCAAAATGACATTTGTGCTGCAGATTCTGGACCAAAAATGGAACAGAGCTGCAAACAGAGGTGCAAAGAACAGACCTTATTCACTCTGTGGTAATCATTGGGGCAATAAATTATACCTGAGAGCTGAGGAACTTTAATCATAAAGCAAAGGTAAACACAACAGAAACAAACAAGTATACATACTCTTCACACCTTCAGAAAACAGAAAGAATGCTTTAGATTGGGGGGATGAAAAGAACAAGATTTCTTCAAGAATTTATGGATGCAGACCAAAACTGCCAAAAGTGTCTAGTAGAGAAATGCATGTTATTGAGTAATCTAGAAATTAGCAATATTGAAACTGGTTAAGATGGTCTTGCTGACATAGTGAACAGGAAAAGACATTCCCAGAAGGGACGTAGCATCGCAAATCAAGTAACTGTTTTACAGAGACCAATGGGCCTCTACATCAGAGATTGTTGTCATATAAAGGAAAAACATGTTTGAGTATGAATGAAAATCAAAAGCAATAAAAAAATGAAGCACAGAACATTCCTGGACTTCAGATTAGTGGCCTCTGAAAATGTATGTAGGAAGTGCATTATAAACCCAGTATTATGTGTAATCTACAAGAAACAGATAAATAAATAGATAAATAATTAAATAAATAAATGTGGCAATGAGTCAAGATTCACATTTGTAATGCCAATTCTGGGGACACAGAAGTAGGAGCATCATGAGGTTGAGGGCAGACTGAGATACATGACATATTCTAGGCCAGGATAATCTATGCTTGGAGTCAATCTCTCAAAAATTTTTGTCATACCAAAAAAAAAAAAACGCCAAGCATTGGTGGCACATGCCTTTAATCCCAGCACTCTGGAGGCAGAGGCAGGCAGATCTCTATGAATTAAAGGCCAGTCTCCAGAGCAAGTGCCAAGATAGGCTCCAAAGCTACACAGAGAAACCCTGTCTCATAAAACCAAAACAAAAAAATAGCAATGGGGGGTAACTGAGAACGTGGGAGTTTAGTACTTTATTCAAGATATTACAAGAGTTTCTACAACAGAGTGATAGCCATGAAGAAAATTTGCCTGCTCAAGGAGCCCAGTCATGCATGCTGCTTCTCTCATGCAGGAATGTGCAGATTCTCTGAGTCTGTGTGACAGGATGAGGTTGGAGAAGCAGCCTGTCATAGCTGAGGGCTCTTTGCCACCCATTTCAAAATGCACTTAAGATAAACCCATTAGTGACCCATCAGCTTCAACATGCATGATGGCATACTGGGAGAGAAATAGAGATGATGTCAGCATCTTCTTTCTTATTTTTTTTGTCTATGTGTTTCTGGTATGCACACATTCTTGTGCAATACACATATGTGGTGCCTAAAAAAGACAGAATAGGGAGTCAGATTCCCTGGAACTGGAGTCATAAATCATTGTGAGTCACCATGTGGGTACTGGGAATGAACATAGATCTTCTGGAAGAACAGCCAGTGAGTTCTCTTAAACATTGAAATATCTCCACAGCCTCACAAATGCCTTCTGAGTAAATAGGCAAGATGGAAAATTCCTGAAAAAAATAAAGACCTGTGCACCACTAAAGACTATAACTAAGGAAGAGGAGATCAGGGGAAAGAAGAGGCTGTTTAAATGGCTTCTAAAGGCTCCTTGTGACTTGTAAAGTCTGTTCTTTGAACCTGAGAAGTGCAACAAATTGCTTACATATGAAAATGACTTCATTTGAAAGCAGGAGTTTGTAGTTAATTTTTCTCTTCTCTCTTCTTACTTCAGGGACCAGGGGATTACCTTGATGCAGAATTCAGTTTTCCTCTCTATCAAGACTGAAGAGTCTGAGTGCATTTCTGGGAGAACCATATCAGTAAAGACTTAACTTCTGGGCTCACAAGCATGTGTTCTTGTCTCTCTTTGTTGTTATTATAGAACACCTATAAAAGCAAGTTGAGTAAGCTTTGTTCCTTACTTTGGAACATAGATTGATTGAGGCCTCAGTTCGAGCATAAAACTAATATAATATGGAAGACACAGTGGAAGGAGCTTCTAGCAGCTGCTCACATCACAACCACAACTAAGATGCAAAGAGTGAAGGAAGCTAGAGCTCAACTCGCTTTCTCTATATTGTGCAGGTCAAGAATCACACACAAGGCATGGTCTTGCCCACACGTGAAAGGATTTTCCAATATCAATTCACCTAATAAAGATAATCCCTCTCAGACTTTCACAGAAGCTATTCATAACCTAGATAATCTCACAAGTATGTGTACATATACGTACATGTATATGTATGTCATCAGTTCTTCAACTTCAATCATTTACAATTTCCTTGAGGTACGTGAATTAAAATCAATTAGAAATATTGAAATATATATCACTTTTAACTCTGGTTCCTTTATCAATTGAACACCAGGATTCATTCTTTTTGGTTGTAACTTTCTACACATTTGTTTAGGCTCCTTTCCTTTTCAATAACGATGCTCACCAAATGTACCTTAGATCCCAGCACTCAATTCAGTAGAACATAGATGACCTTCCAGAAAAGGATTCCCCCATCATATATCTCATAATGTATTGAGAGAAATGGCCACTCGAATTCTAAAGTCATGAGGAGAGAAAGGCTGATCATAAGAAAAAGGTGGCAGGGAAGGTCAAATAACTGACACATACAAGTAAAATTCAGTGGTGTATTCTTGGAGAAGCATGCTAAGAGACAGTGAGCTTTCCCTCTCCCTCACTTGCCTCAAGGTATCCCACACTCTGCCCAAGCAACACACCTAGACTTGTGTAAGTTTCTTTGTTCATGTTCACTCTTATACCATTTACCCTTCCCCTACTGCCTCAAGCTAGTGAGGGACCTGACTCCTTTACCAGCTGCAACACTCTGGAAAGCAGGCCTTGAGCCTGGGCTGACGCCATTGATGAGTGATGTGGATGGGATGCCTTCTGTACATATGTTTCTCTTATTCTTAGTTTAATAAAGCACTGTGGCCAATGAGGCAGGACAATAGGTGGGTCTAGGAGAGAAGGAGAATTCTGGGAAGGACAGTCACAGAGAGATGTGATGTAGACTGCAATGGAGTAAGAGTCCTGGGCCTTTTATCTGGTAAGATAAGGCCCCTGTGAGTATGGGAGGCCTGGCCCCTTTCCTAATCTGCTGTATTTGGCATGGGTGGGGGAGAAATGCCCCCATCAATGCTTGAGGCAATTGGGAGAACTGCCTCTCAGGTTCAAGAGCAAAGAACTCCTACTACTCTGACCAGCTACAACAATTGTGAGAAAAGACCCAGAACCTTGCATAAACAGCACAATAGAGCTAACTCTATTGACTGAGGTGTGGGTGAGCCAGGCCCAAAGTTGTGAGTATGGGATAACTGTCCTCATCCCCCATGTGTCTTGTGGCAGCATGAGTGGGGGAGACTTCAGCCCTTTCTTAAAAACTCCTGAGGCAGGTGGGAGAGCTGTCACCATTACTCATTAGTCATGTGATGGCATGAGCAGAGCGGCAGAATTCCCTCTCCCACCTAAGGTGGGCTAGCTGACCCTGCCCCTCATCAGCTGCAGCACACATGAGAGTGGTCCACACATCTCCAGTGGTTAACATAGTATATCTAGCCTTGTAGGTATAGATGTGAGAGGACCAATTTTGGGGATGTGAAAACAGGAGAACTGGCCCCACTCCCTGTTCATTTATGCAAGAGATGAACTCACCAGGGCAATGCTGGAGAACTCACCCTGGTGGTTAAGACAGGGGAAAGCTGGTGTTCTGACCAACCCTGCAACTACTCAGCCTCAGGTTTATGAGTTGGCTAACCCCAAAACCCAGTCAAGCTGTGATCTCTTGGAGCACATGTGGAGTGGGGGGAGCTGTGAAGATCCAGGGCTACAGGATATCCATGGCACAGGGCAGCAACAAGACATCCAGGAAGGGTGTCAGTTAGGGACCAGTGTCATTAGTGTACCAGTAGCATAGCAGGACTTGAACCAAACTAATGGTTCTTTGTGATCAATGCCTACATATGAAGATGTATGGATAAAGGGATTTACAGAGTGACTCAGTGTGTCACATTGCATCTTCCATGACAAGATTTTCCCTTTCTTTCAAGAATATAAATGAATAAACACTGAAAAATTATGGCTTAAAAATGCTTAAGCATGTCTATGCTAATATGAGACAATGTAGACTCTAGAAATAAAGAAGGGGTTTACATAACATTAAAATGGTTAATTTATCAGGTAACATTGTAATTTCCAATGTTTATGCAAGTTCTGTTAATACGGAGCTTCAAATGGCGTAAAGGATATTTGATCAAATTAAAGAAAAGTACAAGTAAAGTATAATAATACCTGGGGAAATAAACATGTCTCTATACACCATTTTTAGAATTGGAGATAGGGTGTCATGCACCCTAGACTTATGCCCTATTAATAAGATCTTTTACTAGCCCTTAATTTTTTGTTTCCATTTTATTTCTATTTAAGGGTCTCACTTAGATTCAAAAAGTGACCCTGATTTTCCAATTGAACTCATTCAACCACTCATGTGTCAGTATGAGAAGCCTGATCCACCCTGCCCAATAGTTTTCTCAGCAACAGAAAGATCATGCAGTCATGAAGTCATCAAGGATGTACAAGACTGAAATAACACTCCTAATCCACCTGGACTAGGAGAACTTGGCTGAACTGTATCCCCAAACACAGCAAAATAAGTATTGTTTCAAACTGTCTATGAGTATTTCCTGAAATAAATGCTTATAGTGAATAAATTTCGTTAGATCTATGTGTTAAAAATATTGATGTATAACATCATTAAGCTATAAATTAATATGTTGGAAAATTATGGAATATTGGTCACTACATATCTGTTTTGAAATAACTCAAAACCAAATGCAATTATAGAATATTTGTTCCTCCCCCCCCCCTCACAATTTGCTCAGGGGTTCTTGTCCCCTTATGCTCCTTCGAGGGACTATGCAATCTTCTGTTGGGGTCCTCCTTGTTTCCTAGCTCTGTGGCAGTGTGGATTGTAGGCTGGTCATCATTGCTCTATGCTTAATATCCATATATGAGTGAGTACATACCATGTTTGTCTTTTTGTGACTGGGTTACCTTACTCAGGATAGTTTCTTCTAGGTACATCCATTTGCCTGTGAATTTCAAGATTCCATTGTTTTTTTCCCACTGAGTAGTAAGTACTCCATTGTGTAAATGTACTACATTTTGTCTATCCATTCTTCAGTTGAGGGTCATCTAGGCTACTTTCAGGTTCTGGCTATTCCAAATAGTGCTGCTATGAACATAGTTGAACATATGTCCTTATTGTTTGTATGTGCATTCTTGGAGTTTATGTCCAATAGAGGAATTGCTGGATCATGAGGTAGACTGATTCCCATTTTAGTGTGAAACCGACATTCTGATTTCCACAGTGGTTGTACAAGTTTACACTCCCAGCAGCAATGTAGGAAAGTTCCTCTTTCTCCACATCCTTTCCAGCATAGATTGTCATTGGCGTTATTAATTTTAGCCATTCTGACAGGAGTTAGAAAGTATCTCAGAGTGGTTTTGAGTTGCATTTCCCTGATGGCTAAGGATGTTGAACACTTTCTTTTTTATGATTTGTTTCTTTTTTTAACTTTTTAAAATTTGAATTAGAAATAGGATTGTTTTACATGACAATCCCAGTTCCCTTCTCCCTCCTATCCTCCCCTACCACCCCCCTGCAACTAAATCCCTATCTATTACATATCCTTTCTGCTACCCCTGGGTGGTGAAGCCTTCCACAGGGTGTCATCAGAGTCTATTGTATCCTTGGGGATTGGGCCTAGACCCACTCCTGTGTGTCTTGGCTCAGGGAGTACTCCTCTATATGGAATGGGTTCCCAAAATCTGCACCTATGTTAGGGATAAGTACTGGACTACTACAGGTGGTCCCATAGATTTCCAAGGTTTCTGCACAGAAACCCATGTTCCTGGGGTCTGGATCAGTCCCCTGCTGGTATTCCAGCTATCAGTCTGTGGAGCAAGAGTTCCCCGATGTTCTGGTCAGCTGTTTCTGTGGGTTTCACAAGCCTGATCTGGACCCCTTTGCTTTTCACTCGTCCTTCCCTGCATCAGAGTTCCAGTTCAGCTCGGTGATTAGTTGTGGGTGTCTGCTTCTATATCTACCACAGCTGGATGAAGGCAAAAGGATGGCATATAAGTTAGTCATCAATCACATTATCAAGAGGTCATTTAAGGCAGCCTCTCCTCTGTTGCTTAGATTGTTCCCTGGTGTCATCATTGTAGATATCCATATTTCCCTAGTGCCTGATTTCTCTGTAAACCTAAAATTTCTCCCTCTATTATGGTATCTCCTTTCTTGTTATCATCTATTCTTCCACTGACTCAACTTTTCTGCTCCCCGATGTCCTCTGAATCCCTGCTCTTCTCCCCTTCTCATTCTCCTAGCTCCCTCCCCTCTCTTCCCGTGCTCCCAATTTGCTCAGGGGATCTTGACCCATTCCCATTCTACAGGGGACCACACTTGTCTATCTTAATGTCCTCCTTGTTTACTAGCTTGTTTGGGAGTGTGGATTGTAGGTTGGTAATCATATATTCTATGCCTAAAATCCACATATCAGTGAGTACATACCATGTTTGTCTTTTTGTGATTGGGTTCCTTCACTCAGTATGGTTTCTTCTAGTTCCATCCAATTTCCTGCATAGTTCAAGATTTCATTGTTTTTTCCCCACTGAGTAGTACTCCATTGTGTTAATGTACCACATTTTCTCTATCCATTCTGCGCTTGACGGGCATCTAGGCTGCTTCCAGTTTCTATTACAAACAGTGCTGCTATGATCATGGTTGAACAGATGTCGTTGTATGAATGTGCTTCTTTTGGGTGTATACCTAAGAGTAGAATTGCTGGATCTTGTGGTAGACTGATTCCCAATTTTCTGAGTAGTTGCCATACTTATTTCCAAAGTTGCTGTACAAATTGGCACTCCCACCAGCAGTGTTCCCTTTTCTCCACATCCTCTCCATCATGAACTCTTATTGGTGTCTTTTATTTTGGTTGAACACTTTCTTAAGTGACTTTCAGCCATTTTATTTTCCTCTGTTGAGAATTCACTATTTAGTTCTGCAGCCAACTTTTTTATTTGTATTTTTCAGCATTTTGTTGCTAGCTTTTTTAGTTCATTGTATACCTTGGTAGTCAGCCCTCTCTCATATGTGGGTTTGGCAAACATCTTTTCCCATTGTGTGGGATATCACTTTGTCTTGCTGACTGTGTCCTTTGCCTTACAGAAGCTTCTCAGTTTCAGGAGGTCCCATTTATTAATTGTCGATCTCAATGTCTGTGCTACTGGAGCTATGTTCAGGAATCGATCTCCTGTACCAATTTTTTCAGAGTATCACCTACTTTCTCTTCTAGGAGGTACAGTGTGACTGAATTTATGTTGATGTCTTTGATCTATTTGGACTTTAGTTTTGTGCATGGTGATAGATATAGATCAAACTATAATTTTCTACATGTCCTAATCCAGTTATGCCAACACCATTTGTTGAATGCTTTCTTTATTTCATTGTATATCTTTAGATTCTTTGTCAAAAATCAGGTGTTGGTAGGCCCTATCCTAAAGGATATGGCAGACTCTGAAGACCCTCCATAGAAGGTCTCAACATCCCTGAGGAGCAGAAAGGGTGTGGGAAATGTAGAGTGCTAGTGGGGGGCAGGGGAAGACAGGAGGGAGATGGAACTGGGATTTACAAGTAAAAGAAGTTGTTTGTAATTTTAAATGGGTCTAATTACCACTAGAAAATAATCAATCTAATTTAAGTAAAGAAAGAAAGAAAAAAAAGAATTCTGGCACTAGGGATCTACAAGTTTGACCACTACTAACTACCTAAGCAATAGTTGAGAGGATACCTTGAATGTCCTTCTCTGATAAGGAGATTGATGACTACTTTTTATGCTATCATAGAGCCTTCATCCAGTTGCTGATGTAAGCAGAGGCAGACACCCAAAGCTACACGCCAAACTGGATTCTGGAATCCAGTTGCAGAGGGAGGAATCATGAGTAAAGTGGTCAAGAACATGCTGAAGAAACCTACAGAAACAGCTGACCTGAACAAGGGCAAGCTCATGGACCTTAGTTTGATAGTTCCATCAGCACAGGACTGTTCCAGAACCCCTGAATGAAGATGACAGTTTGCAGTTCTGGGCAATCTATGGGGACTCTGGTATTGGATCAAAATTCATCCCTAGAACACGAAACCAGCATAGGACTGTTCCAGAACCCCTCAATGAAAATGACAGTTTGCAGTTCTGGGCAATCTATGGGTATTGGATCAAAATTTATCCCTAGAACATGAATGTACTTTGGGAGCTCTCTCCACATAGAGGGATATGCTCTCATCCTCGACACGTGAGGAACGGTCTAGACCCCCACTCCAAAAGATATGACAGACGTTAAAGATTCCCCCTGGAAGGCCTCACCCTCCTTGGGGAGCAGAAAGGATTTGGGACAGGGGATCAGTGTTGGGCAGGGAAGGAGTGGAGGGAGACGGAACTGAGACTGACATGTAAAAGAAGCTTGTTTCTAATTTGAAATTGGTCTAATTACCATTATAAAAATAAAGAATATATAAAAAACAAAAAACAAAAGATAATCTAGAATCACTAACCATCTGTAGAAGAGCAAAGATTATTGATACATTAAACTTTCATTGCCTTTAATCACATATACTTATTTATAAGGTATTTTAACAATGTTTATTCTTCTGCTCTATATTTCCTGTCTGAGGATTGCAAAACTGATGGAACCATTCATGTTGCCTGTGAAGCTGTGTTTCCCATGGGGTACACAGCTGTAATTCATTGATCTGCCATTTTTGTTATAGAAAAATGTCTGAACAGTTTTATAAGATTTTCCTAAGGCAAGTAGCACATGATAACAATTGGACTGTCTAGGTAGGGAGGTTTTCATTTTAGGCTAAAGCACTGTATGATGTCACCAAAGATCTCAAATACAAAGCCTACATGTTTGCCCTTAAATGAGGGTCCTAGCTACAAACCACAAGGACACTTCCTCAACTACATTCATAGCAACATTATTTGTAATAGCCAGGATCTGGAAACAACCTACAATCCCCTCAACTGAAGAATGGATAAAGAAAATGTGGTCCATTTACCGAATAGAATATTACTCAGCAGTAACAAAATAATCAAATCATGAGTATTTCAGGAAAATGAATAAATTAGAAAAAAATCATCCTGAGTGGGGTAACCCAGATGCAGAAAGACAAACATGGTATTTACTCACTCATAAATGGATCTTAGATGTAAAGTAAAAGATAGCCAGCCTGTAAATCCACAGCCCCAAAGAAGCTAGGTAAAAAGGAGGACCATAAGAAAATATATTCTGATATTGAAAGATTTTAATGGCTTGAAATAATCATAGAGATTTAAGTGTTACAGCGTCACAAAATCATGCAGCAGTCTCTGTAACACCCTATATCCAGGGGTGAAAAAACTGATGAGGAATGGAGTTCAGTACACTCCATCTTTGTTAAATATACCATGGTCTGTTTCAATCTTGTAACCCCAAATCCTATCATTTGTTAGCACTACTCCACTTAGGAAACCAAATAGTTCATAGTGATGTTTAAAAGATGCCTTGTCCTGCATGACCTTGCACCCTGGATCTTCCTGTGTCTGCTTTTGTGAACACTTACACCAAATCATTCAATTCATCTGGACTTTATTCCCTGTGGGTTTCTATATATCCATCACTGTGGAGAGGCACTATTAAGGGACCCATCTGCATACACTGACTCATATGTTAGTCTCTTCCAATAAGTGGATTGAGCAGGGTATATTTATATATTTAGGATATGTGTATACATAGATGCATGTAAGACTAATGAAAAAGAGGTCATGAACGTGAAATAGAGCAAGGAGTGATTTGGGGGATGTGAAGGGGAAGGTGAGATTATGTAATTATATTATAATCTCCAAAATAAAATATAATCTAGGGTTTAGTTTTATCAGACTTCAGAAAAAATACTGGGCTCAATTTCATTAGCAGAAATGGGTCACAGAGCAAAGATAGTATCAGGCCCTGTTCCTCTTTTATTTTTTTCCCCAAACCTCAAATACTATAGATGTAAAGGCTTCTGAGTGTCATGCATTCTGGCAGCAATGACTGACTGGGAAGAGAGATGTGGTCACCTCTTGAATCAGTTAGTACTGGGTATCTAGTCATCAGAAATTCACATCATCATATGAGAGGCAGAAGCTCTACCTGCTTTTAGTCAATTGAAACAGGTCATACTTGAGGTATCAGCTCTGAGCCTCCAAGACGAAACATATTTACATACATAAGAAAGACAGGGTGTGGCTCTTACAGTACTAATCCAGCTAGAGTACCTACCTAGCATCCCACGAAGAACTTAAACAAAGAACTGGATATAGGAAAGATGACCCTCCTGCACCTAAGCAGTGGTTGCCAAATACAGTCCTTTAGATCCCAGAAAACACAAAGATAATCCTGGGAAGTTATGTGACAATGTATGTCACCCACTTTTACCCTAATGTGTCAGGATCACAATCCTTGAATACTTTCTATATGGTTAAGTGATAATTGACTTCTAAAGTATCTGAAACTATATTAAGCAAATTGTGTAATTCAACTCAGGTATGGTTTCTCAGTGAACTTAGCCAATTTCCCCTTGGATAGATGGGAACCACAAACCTGACTTCAATCAAATTGGTTTTCAAAAATTTGCAACCAAGGCAGATTTCAAAGAGACCTCACTGAAGAAGCCAGATTGTGTTTTTACCACAGATGGGAGTGTCTTTATTGAATAGGGAGTTCTGCCCATTGCGTGGATTGACAAAATAATACAGAGACATATTAGATACAATGCTGCTTGGCCAATGATTAGGATTCTCATCTGTTAGCTCAGTCTTAATTATCATACATCTATATATTTTATAAGACTTATCTAATCAGAAGCCGTATTGGCATCCCTCCTTGCCTGTGGATCACATTGGGCTGCTGGAGGAGGAAGGGGAAAAAGGGGGCACTTCCTATTTTCTTGCTTAGATATGAGTCTCCTTGCCATGTCACTTCCTGCCTGGATCACCACTTATCTACTACATTTCCCAGAATCCTCTTTGACAACCAGTTCCATCTAACTTGCTGTCTCAATGGCCAAATAGTAATCTATTTAACAATCAATAAGCTAAACATACACAGAAGTACTTCCCCCTTCACTGCAGAGCTGGATAGTCAGCAGCCCCTCTAAATTGGACAATGAGAAGTTCACTTTCTTCCCCAGAGACAACTGTTAGGGCTCTGAGCAGAGTAGCCTGAGCTGAGCAAGGAGAAGGAAGTCAGTGTTTCCACCATTGCTGAGTATGCCCTTCAGATCTTCCATATTCATCTGTAAAGGGAGACTTTTCCTCATAGATAATGGGTGCCCTATAAAATATGACCAGTAGGTCAACTTGTTGCTGTCCTGTATCTTTTTCTCTTGAGAAGTTACACTGATACATTGTGATTGCCATCATGTGGGTTCAAGTGAAAAAACAGAAGGAAATAAGCAGATATCACAGCCAAGTTTACTGCCCAAAGTGCACCATTTTAGATGACTGCTTCTATAAAATAAGGCTTCAAGATTCCTGGCAGAAATAGATGCTCTCTTGGGGATACACCCTTCATTCTTCAGATTGGATTCAATTCAAGGAAGAAAACCATCTACCTGTGTCCAGACAAGGAGAGGACCTTAAGATTTAGTTTTGTTTCTGTTGCGGATATTAAATATCCTGACCAAAAGTAGTTTAGAAGAGAAAAGGTTATGGTTTATGCTTCTGGTTACCATGCATCATTGAGGGGAAGTCAAGGCAATAATTCAAGCAGATTGTCACATTCCAGCCATAGTCAGAAACAGACAGCAATAAATGAACTCATGCTGCCTGTTTGCTCACTACTTCCTCTCTTCACTCTTGTACAGTCCATGGTGCCATCCATGAAATGGTGCTGTGTACATTCCAGGGTTTGACTTTTGGCCTCAATTAACAATGAAAACAGTCTGTCCCAGAAATGCCCACATGCCAACCTCAGCTAGAGAATTCCTCAGTTGAGGGTTTCTTCTCACGTGACTCCCGGAGACATTAACAAGGCAAGAAAGTGGTGGACTGATTCAAAATGAGTTTGACAAGGACATAGGATCACCACCTGGCAAAGATTTCTCATGTATCGCATTTGAACACAAAACTAGAAATATTCCATGGGCCAGTGTGTTTCTCAGGAAAAATGTATAAAACAAGGTAGTTTTTCCCAAATGCTAGAACATAAGTCTTAGAGGGTCTTTGTCCTTGGCAGGCTCTATGTAACTAATGTTTATTTTCCCCCAGTGTAGAGGTCAATCAAACTTACTTTCCAGTTTCTGTTTAGCCTACTATGTAAAATCCGTACTACTTGATCTTCCTCTGACAACTGTTTTCTTTGTTTTACATTTTTTAATTCTTTAATTACTACTCATGTATACATATCCATCACCCCCATTCCCTTGCCCTCCCATCCTCCTATGTTCCCCTCCAACCTCCCCAACCCACCACCCAACTCCTCCCCAGGTATAGTAAGGCACAACTCAGGGGACCTTCAAAGTCCATTATAGTGGGGTACAATTAATGCATATTGCAAAGGAATCAGAGCAAGTTTGATGAACACATGTTTAATAGGAGAGTATTCACGAGATGAAATAAGTCCCCTACAACCAGGCGAACCATGGATCAGAAAGAGCTGCTTTTATCTGGTGTCAGGAGTGGGATATTACCAATACGGAGCCAAGTAGGAATATAAGGGTATTTAATAGGGAATAGCCTTACTTACAGTGCGACCTAGCAAGCCAGCTTGGCAGCAGTCTGTACCGCTAGCTGAAAAGGGTGAAAACTGAAAGTGAAACTCAGCCAACTGAAAGTCTTGCTATACCTCACCCTGACCACACCCTCGCAGGTGGGGTCAGGCAGACCTGTAGGCAACCCCTAAGTATGCATGGCTACAGGTTCCCATACACACACACACACACACACACACACACACACACACACACACACACACTATATACAGGCATAGATGCAGACAAAACACAATACACATAAAGTACAAATAAATAAAAGTTTAATTCCGAGGGAACACAGTGCTCTTGCAACTCATACCCTTTACAGCACAGCAGTGACAATGCTCTCCCCACATGAAACCTCTCAGTAACAGAAAATGATGATTCCACAATGCCTGTTACAAAATCACCTGGGATACACTAAAATACTCAAGGGGATTCTTTGTTAATCCTAACTGCCATGGTGTGACACAAGAGCAGGTATCCTGTGAGCACTAAGTTAACTTCTTCTGGCCTGACTGCATATTGAGATATTAGCTACAGTGCAGATTGTTCAGCCATCTTTAAAGGCTGATTGCTAGGACCCAAGAAACAGCCTCTAGTCCAGGTCTCAGAGATGGGGTCAGCTGCTCTTCTGCTGTGGGTACTGTTGCTCAGAGTTCCAGGTGAGAGACTGTAATATTGGAAAAATCCACTGTGGCCATTATTGAATTTTATGACTTGGTGTCCTGATCAATGAAATTATGGCATTTAATTGGTTTTAAATTTCCATTTTATTTTATGTTTCTCAGAGTATAGTTCATGACTGCTGTTACAGGTTCCACATATATGATGCCTTTACATTGGGGTGCTTTCAGTATATCTTATCACCATAGTTTCTGTTGGGGACATTGTGCTGACCCAATCTCCAGCGACCTTGACTATGTCTCCAAGGCAAAGTGCCACCATCTCCTGCAGAGCCAGCCAGAGTGTCAATACAGCTGGTATTCCTCTTATGAACTGGTATCAACAGAAACCAGGACAGCTCTCCAAACTCCTCATCCATGATGCATCCAAACTAGCATCTGGGGTCCCTGCCAGGTTCAGTGGCAGTGGGTCTGGGACAGACTTCACCCTCACCATCCACCCTGTGGAGGCTGATGATCTTGCAACCTATTACTGTCAGCAAGGTCTAGCGCTTCCTCTCACAGTGCTCCAGGGCTAAACCAACACATCCTGGGGTTGTTGTCCATTGAAGCTCAGTCTCTAAGCTGTTTCTAGCCAGACAATACAACCATGTGATTCTACAAATATTGCTAATAAAAAGGGTGAACCTTTGAAACAGAATTCTCAATGTAAGTGTGTTTGCCCTATCATGCATGCTTTACAAATTAACTGTTTGCTTGCTTATTAAAGACCCACCTGATACTAGTTTCAAGGCACTTTTACTGTTCAATAAACTGAGTAGACAGGCTTCAACTTTACAGCTTCATGCAATGGCCTCTCTGGGGCTTCATTCACGGACACCCCTGACACAAGCCTTGCCTCACCAGCTTTCCTTAGTCTCAGAAGAATATTCTATAAACCCTGTCTTCTGTCCTTGACTCTAAGCCAGAATCACATGGCCAAACTTGCCAAATTCTGCTTCTTTTGGGGACAGAAACATAAACCCCCTCATTGAATTAAATCTCCCCCAGCTTTCTGCTTTCCATGATTTCTTTCACTGCCTAAGCTTGGCTTTCCGGGAAATTGCTCTATAGATCAAACTGGACTCAATCTCAGAGATCTGCCAGCCCCTGCTTTCGCAGTGCTGGGATTTAAGGCATGTACAACCACACCTGGCTCTAAGCTTTCTTTAATTCCTCTGACAAGTCAGAAATTTAGGTGGTAAGATCTTGCCCTGAGGTCACTACTCTTTTTATTCCATTTTTTAATCGGTTCATCTCCTTGAACACAGGACTTAACTCCATTACAATTCCTGTTGTTCTTCATATTAGTCTACACTGTGTATTTTGTCTCGTTCAGGTTGCTCCTTTTCATTATATATCTTTATTAGAGTTACCATTAAAAAGCACATGGCAGAGTCTATATAATGCTGTTTTTGAGATTACCTCTGTCAATGGATTTAATAAAAAAATATCACTTCAGCCTCAGGCAAACTTTTTGGGACAATGGCAAAAACCAGCCACATTCTTTATCAAAATTTCACAAGAACAATCTGTAGATAACATACTAAAATTCTTCTCTGAATTCCCTTGAACCAGCCACCCTTGCAGTTCAAATCCACAGAAATCTGCGATCTACAAGTTAGACTTAAGGTCACACACACACACACACACACACACACACACACACACACACACACACAACCTTTATGTATATCTTCAACAGCACATCTGCTTTCTTCTTTTCTTTATGGCATGCATTCTACTCTGATGTCTCCCCATTGGCCTTTGAACATTGAATACTGAGAAACCTCACTCTATCCTCATTGAGGGACATAATTCATGTCACCATGACATCTTTTCTATTCTTTATATCTTATAGTATTTAATAGAATTTAGGACTTGTGGAAGGGAAAGCAATTTGCCAAGTAAAATATTGTGATATCTTATCCAATTAATGTATCTAATAAAAACTTTCTGATTAGTCACTGTAGAACACAGAGCTTCATGAGGTACAAAGTCTTGTAGACCACAATAGATAGTCTAAAAACCAATAATCTCAGAGATGTTTGGGTAGAAATAAACCTGTTTTATAGTTTTATATGTTCTATTCTGTGAAGAGTTGCCATGACCAATACATCTCATATAAAGGGAAGCCATTGGGTGGTTGCTTACATTTTCAGAGGTTTAGCCCATCATTTTCCTGATAGAAAGCTTGGGGGCAAGAAGACATGGGATTGATATCTTACATCATGATCCAGAGAGAGAGAGAGAGAGAGAGAGAGAGAGAGAGAGAGAGAGAGAGAGAGAGAGAGAGAGAGAGCTGAATAAAAGAAGGAAAAAAGAGGAGAGGAACAATTAGGACTAGTGATGTTTCAAAGGTATCACTCTCATGACCTGTCTCCTCATGCCATTCTCCACCTCTTGATTTCTATCACCTCATGATAATGTCATTTGTTATGAATCATAAATGGCTTTACCTAGTGTTTGCGTTAGAAATGTCATGGTGCTCTCACTTCTCAATGACTGGATATAACAGGTGAGTACCAAGCCTTTCTTACACAACCCTTTTAGAAGACAATTTTTAGGGAAACCATACAAATATTAAATAAATGCTTTAAAGGATGACACCTAGCTCTCAAGTTTTTTAGTTTATTTTTTAATTTAAATTAAAAACAATCTTATTTTACATACTAATCGCAGTTTCCTCTCACTCTCAAACTCTCATTCCCACCAACAACCCCTCTTTCTTTTCCCCATTCACTCCTCCCATCAAAGTCTGTCACATCATTTTGGGCAGGGTCTAGTCCCTCCCCCATGTATCGAGGTTGAAAGAGTATCCCTCCATAGTGAATGGGTTCCCAAGTCCATTTGTGCACTATGGATAAATACTGGTTCCACTGCCAGATGTCCCATAAACTGTGCTGGTCTTCCAACTAATGCCCACACTCAGGGGGCCTGATTCAGACTTATCCTGGTTCCCCATCTGTCAGACTGATGTCTATGCCCTCCTACTTGTTCAGGTCAGCTGTTTCTTTGGGTTTCCCCTGCATGGTCTTGACCCCTTTGCTCATCACTCCTCACTCTACAACTGGATTCCAGGAGTTCAGCTAAGTGTTTAGTGGTGGATCTCTGCTTCTGCCTCCATCAGCTATAGGGTGAAGGCTCTAGGATGGCATTTAAGGTACTCATCAACCTCATTTTAGAGTAAGGGCATTTAGGGTAGCCTCTCCACTATTGCTCTAGATTTTTATTTGGGGTCTTCCTTGTGGATCCCTGCACATTTCCTTAGTGCTGGATTTTTCTTTAAACTTATAATGACTCCCTGTATTAAGGTATCTATTTTCTTGACCTCTTTCTCTATTTTTCCCTCACTTCTATCTTCCTGATCCCTCATGTTCTCCTCTGCCACTTCTCTTTCTCCTACCTCCTCCTCTCTCCCCTGTGCTCCCAGTTTGCTCAGGAAATCTTGTCCCTTTCCCCTTCTGCTGGTGTTGATATATGTTTCTCTTAGGGTCCTCCTTGCTTTCTAGCTTATGTGGGGTTGTGAATTGTAGGCTGGTTATCCTTTGCTCTATGTCTATTATCCAATTATAAGTGTAGCTCTCAATTTTGATTGGGAAACAAAGAGATGGGAACTAGTATCCAAAATAAATTCTAAAAGAAATGGATAATAACCACTCTCCCTGTTGATAACATGTCAATGTGAACTTTGAGAATTTTCTTCATAGAATTAAAGTTCTCTGTCGGGTATCTGAAACATCTGGATCATTCATTCACTGTATAAGCAGCAATGAAGTGCAGTTTGGATTTTCCCAAGTTCTTTCGTTGCCCTTATAGAAAATTTCCATAGTTCCTCTGGTGATCATTGAACATGGCCATGAACACAGAACAGACAGAGCACGACCTTTTCTAATGTTAATATTTCTATCTGTGCATTTGGGGAGTTCAGTTCGATTGTGTGTTTATGGGAACACATGCAGGGGACAGTGATAGAAACTGAAACACCGAAGAAGGGAAAGAATCAATGTTAAGGAATAGGAAATTAAGTTGTTAACTTCACATAAATGATAACATGTTAATGGAGTTCTATGCAATGGGAGACAGAAGTGTGTGTACATACATACATTTGAGATGGTGTCTAGCTGTGTTCCTGTGTAGTATATAGTGTTTATCATGGGTTGTTGCAAATTCCTGTTCCTCTTGCCTCAGCCTCCCAAAGGCTTGGATTGTAGGCCCTGATCAGCAAGCTGAGCAGAGGTGTGACACTTGAAACCACAGTATGTGGCAAGTTAAGAATAATAATGGCCTTAGGGAAATATCTTTGGAAAAGTGATAGGAATGCCAGCCAAAATGTTTCTTATGACATGTCTCACCATCAGTAGCCATCCTGCCATTAAAACTCAATGGAACTGGAAGTGATTGTAACTTATAGCCCTGTCTGTATACTACATAGTGTGGAATTCCAGATAAATTTTTGAATGTGTGTATAAAGTAAAACATACTCTAAGAGAGCTTGGAGCTAACACTACTTCCAGTTGTTCCCTCTAGGAGGAGATACAAATGTAGGCTTCTTCAGGGGGACTCTAGAGAGGAGTAGAGGGGTTGTGGTGGGAACTGGTTTAGCTGGAGAGTCTCCCTGCATCTGTCTGCAAATCAAGGGTCACAATCACATGCAAGGTTGGAGGGGTCCTCACAGGGCTCCACTGGCAAGTTATTTAGCCTGATATTGACACAAGCAGAAGCAGGCCTGTCCTCCATTCATCAGGGTATCTACCAGGGCATCTTGACTTGTCCAGTAGAAATGGGCCTAGGTCAGAATTCACCCTCATCACCATCAGCATTCAGGCTGAAGATGTGACAGATTGTTACTGTGAATATTTTTGTAGTGTCCTCTTCAGAGTTTCAGCATACAACACAAACTCCATTTAGAGCTCAGCCTGTGAGACAGCATCTGTGGCAGCAGCTTTTCTCTCTCTACATAGCCCAGTTATATACTCTCCTCTCTTCCCAAGGATCAGTGGGGTGATATATTATTCACAATTAAAGCTTCAAGTGGAAAATCTGAAAAGCAAATCAGCAAAGCCACAAGCTCTTACCACTACCTCAGGTGAATGGGATGATCCTGACTCCACCAAACCTCAGACTCTAACTTCTCAATGTGGCTGGAGTATCCTGAGACTTCATTGTCTTCCTATTCTCTGTGTGGCTGGAGAATCAATGCCTCATATTGAGCCTTCTTTCTTTAGTCTGGCTGGAGAATCAACGCCAGCTCTAAGATCTTGCTTCTGTCCTATATACCTCCCTAAAGCTGGGATTAAGGGCATGTGACTCCCAGTTCCTGGAATCAAAGGAATGAGTTGTTTCTCTTTAGGACTGTATCAATCTTGTGTAGATCTGGGTGAATTTGGACTCCCAGAGATCTCTCTATCTCTTAATCCTGAGTCTTATAATTAAAACTGTGTACCAACACCTTCTAGCTTCTGGCTGTAGGGATTAAAGGTGTGTATCACCACCACCCCATCTCCTTATCTCTATAGCTTGTGACTGACTTTGGTGTTTTAATCCTCAAGCAAGCTTTAGGAGATACCCTTTAAGTCAATATTAATACATTGTTTTAACCCTTGTTTTGCCTATCTTCATAGTATGTTTTTTTTTTTAACACTGATTTGATCTAAAGTATTCTCATTTTCATGGCTATATCCATTAGCAGAACAAGTAGTTTGGAAAGAATTCAAGAATGTTCATTTCATATTAGACATCATATCAAACTATTGTGTAGCTTGTTTCTCAGTTCAAGCTCTTTCAAGATCTGAATTAATATGTAGGTCATGATTTGAAACATGGCCCTCTTCATTTCAAAACCATCATCAGAGTGTGTCCCTCACATCAAGTCCTGGTTATATTATGAGTTCTGCATTTCTCTGAGTAGACATGTGTGTTCTAAAGGCTCCTGTGATTATCCACTTGAAGCTCCATTCAGATTATCTCTCTCTCATTATAGCTGCAAAATCTGCTTAGAGAAGGAACTTAATGAGTGTCTCAGAAGGGCACACTCAATTACTTTGTATTTTGTGGGTCCTAGGTCTAAATCTCGAGATGTGAGTATATATCCTGGAAGAGGTGTAGAAATGAGGAAAGTAAAAAAAGACCTTGGAGGAGGGAGAAATTCTGGAAAGAGAGCTAGTAGGACTTAGGCAAAGTGAATGATGTGAAGGGAAGCAGTGACAGGAGGGGAATCTAACTGATATGGATACAGGGAAGGTAATAATGAGGGAGTGGGAAGGATATAGAACAAAGAACACTATCACTGTTTGAAAACACTGTAATGAGGTACATAATTATATATTTACAGTGCATACACCATATACACAAGTGTTTGTATATACATATATATGAATTTTCAATGGAGTTACATAACATGCTACCACTAAGAGCCACAAACTAACAAAAATTCCAGTGTCAAACATGGGAGACTTCCTTTTGAGCTATTTATGAGATAAGTCCCAGAGATTCCCACATCAATGTATGCTAATGCAGTCGTCCTTGGTTACACCCCAGAATTTGAAGGAAAGTAGGACTCTATTTCTTTTTTACTTTTTTATTTTAGAAGCACTCTTATTTACATATCAATTCCCCAATTCCCTTGCTCTCCCATCTTCCCATGCTCCCCACTGACCCCCACCTCACCCCCTACCCGCTCCCCAGGGATAGTGAGACCATCCATGGTGAACCATCAAATTCCATCACATCATTTGGGGGAGGGCCCAGGCCCTCCTCACATATCTGGTCTGCAGTCGTATCGCTCCATGGAGAATGAGATCCCAAAGTTCATTTGTGTTCTAGGGATAAACACTGGACCACTGTTAAAGGTCCCATAGATTGCCCTGGCCTTCTAGCTGGCACCAACATTCAAAGTGCTTGGTTCAGTCCAATTTTGATTCCCCAGATTTATGACCAGTTTCTCAGTGCTCTCACTAGGTCATGTCCAATGTTTCTGTAGGTTTCTCCAGCACCATATTTAGCCTTATGAGGCCTCTGTGCATGTGTGTACTCTGGCTATGTGAGAGTAGTATGCTTCAATGATGGGAAGACTCTATTTCTATTTTGTTCACTGGAATTTGAAGAATCTGTCAGGATCTATCTTGGAAGACTCCTCCATGAGAACTAGATCACCCACTACTGTATGGTTCTATATAAGTTGCCCAGTGAGGAAAATATTCAATATATCTTCCTGAAACTAAAGCCCATGAATCACAGCAATGACTAAGAAGGATATCCTCAGTGGTGAATTAGTAGCTATTTTGTTTTCAGAGTGAACAAAAGTGGCCTCTTTGGTTTTAAAATTTGCTCAGTGTGAGCGTATTCATGCCTGCTACTTTTAAGTAAGGCTAGTATTTGGGCTTGGAGTTTTCACAGACTGTAGAAGAGAACTCATAGTCATGATTTTCCTCATCCAATGTAACTACTAACTTTATTCTAAATAATTATGCCTGTACCCTCAAATAACTGATACTCTCACTCCTCATCAAAGAATATTCTCTTTTAAATAGGAAGTATTACAGAGATATATAACTGTTCAAAATGCAGATCATAAGTGACCTTGACAAAAACAGCCTCAATTTGTCAAGCTACAATTCTCAACTAATGAATCTACAACACAACATTTGAGTTTCTAATACATTTTTAAGACCACAGTTTTCAGCCTAAATAAATCCATATAGGAACAATACTAAGAAAACTCAGTAGTGGTGTGTGTGTGTGTGTGTGTGTGTGTGTGTGTGTGTGTGTGTGCGCAAATATTAATTAAAGAAGAGATCACTAATAGAAGGAAGTTGGGGGCATAGAGGAGGAGTTGAAACAGAAAGGCATGGGGTGAAAATGATATAAATGTACTACTTATGCATCAATTTCTGAAAAAAATTAAATATGTCATTTTATCAATATTTGATTACTTTTATTTTCATTTATTAACTTGTTTATTTGTCCAATCTTCCAGCTTAAGACCAGTGATAGTTGTTATCAGTTCTTACACCTCCCATGCAAGCACCTTTGTTACATATACCCAAGGAGCTGCAATACTCCAATACTCCTTCAGTGACTATCATTAGTTTCTAACAACATTGCATTGATACCTACCTGACCCAGGATCAGAGAAACTCCCACTCAGAGGACTTTTATGCACATTAACTCATCCTATCTCCTAAGAGAATACTCTGAGCTCCTGCTGAACCACTCTTCCACTTTCCCTTTAAAAGAAATAAAATCAGCCATCCAAGATA
Organism: Cricetulus griseus; assembly: GCF_003668045.3. Taxonomy (NCBI): domain Eukaryota; kingdom Metazoa; phylum Chordata; class Mammalia; order Rodentia; family Cricetidae; genus Cricetulus; species Cricetulus griseus. Next base: position 59,753,984 of record NC_048601.1, on the reverse strand, counting down.
ATGAGAGGTATCAACAAAATAAATGAGTCTATGAATATTTTTGCACATCTGAGATTATGTCATAGTGAATGATCATTTCCTAGATATAACTGTAGAATAAAATAATGTGATGAAATAAGGAATATTCAAAATAACATGCACCTCTCAAGACTCGGGATTAATTTAGTCCTTTTTTCCACCAGAGAAACAGACATTCTTTCTATCAAAATATGCTCATGCCTGACTGGGGACCCTGATCTCTTGCTGAATTACTGAGCTGAAGCAGGCCTGCAGCTGTGCACAGACCCTGGGGATTTGCATATGCGCAGAGCACAGCCCACTGCTCTCAGCACTTCTTCATAAGATGGTCACAATCTGTGCTATAGCCAGTGTGACTAGGCCACAGCATGATCATGGGGTTCCCCACTCAGATCTTGCTATTCCTGTTGCTCTGGTACCCAGGTAAGGAAGCACATCAATGGTCATTTGTTTAGTCCAATATGATTAGCCCTGACTGAATTTATCAGGCAATTTATCTTACTACATGCTTACTTTTGTGATTTTAATTGCAGGTGGCAGATGTGACATCAAAATGACACAAACTCCATCCTCCCTGTCTGGATCTTTGGGAGACAGAGCCACCCTCATTTGCAAGGCTAGTAAGGACATTTCTAATGCATTATCATGGTACCAGCAGAAACCAGAGCAAGTTCCTAAGCTCCTGATCTGTGATGCAAACATCTTGGAACATGGAGTCCCATCGAGGTTCAGTGGCAGTGTGTTTTCTCTTGAAATCAGCAACCTGGAGGCTGAAGATGCTGGCACATATTTCTGTCAGCAAGGTTATGATACTTCTCCAACAGTGATACATGTCATGTCATAAACCATCCAGAGAAGAAGAATTGTGAGGCTGGTTTGCCTCCCCTGCTCCTCCTTGTGTCTGCATCAGCTGAGAGTCATTGTCAGGCACTGTGTGGCATTGAAGGTCACTGGAGGGGGAGGGTTAGCAAAGCAAATCTCATGAGTTCCCAACTTTTAGTATTTTCAGCATCAGCAGCACAAAAACAATTACAATCCCAAATTCCATAAATACATAGGTTAAAATACTTAGTGGTCTGAGTGGTATATTCATTTGAGATCATGAAACAAAGCATAAGACAGCATAAATACAAGAAGCTAGGATTTGGGATCTATTCTGTATCCATTAACTTGCTTACATAGAGTTGTGTCCATTTGTAAAGAAGTTCATTTACCAAAGAACTTGTGGACTGGGTAAACATGTGCCCCTGATACTTGGCCTTGTAGCACAAGTTTGGAGTATCTGGGCCCCCATCTGTCTTTAGTAGCATGATGGTGATACATACTATAGCTCTTACATATGTCCTTGTGTCTGTCTAAATTTGTTGCTGGATATCGTACTGCTTTTCTGACTCTTAGATCTTATGTGAGGGCTCATAAATGAGCATTTCTCTGAGAAAAGATACATAGACCAGAATTCACCAGCACCAGTAATATAACTGTCATTTTATTGGAAAGATAAAGTAACTTAGTGCTCTGCCTTCTGTAAGATTTTAAACATCGATGCATTTGTATAATAAGAAAAAGAATATTTTTTCTTTAAATTTCTATGTATGTCATGACATTCCTCCTCTTTAGATTGTGATTTAATGAGGAATCTGAATTTGTTGCTTTTTATATTTATTTTTATATTTATATTTATTTTATATTTATTTTACATATCAATCCCAGGTCCCACTCACTCCCAACTACCTGTTCCCCCCACTTCCTCCCCAACCTAACTCCATCCATTCTTCAGACAGAGTATGCCTCCAATGAGGAATCATAAAATCTCTCACATCCACTTAGGCAGAACCAAGGCCTTCCCCTCTGTATCTAGGCTGAACAAGGTATCCCACCACAGGAAATGGGCTCCAAAATCCAGTTCATGTACTAGGGATAAACACCCGTTCCAATGATAGTAACCACATAAGGTGCCCAAGCTCCCCAATTTTCACCCACATTTAGAGGGCCAACTGCAGTCTTATGCAGGTTCTCCAGATTTCAGTCTGGAATCAATGAGCTCCCTTTTGCCCTTGTCACCCAGCACTCAGGAGGCAGAGGCAGACATATCTTTGTGAGTTCAAAACCAGCATGGTCTTTGGAGAAAGTTCCAAAACAGCCATGATTACACAAAGAAACTGTATCTTGAGAAATAGTTTAAGAAATAAAGGTTAGAGAGTCATCTGACACAAGCCACCTTTGTGTCTGACCAAGTTTGTTGGCCAGTTCTGAACACAGATCACCCAGAGGCAGCCCGGTCTCTATCCTCCAGGCCAGGTAGGCCAGGAGCTGTTTCCAGTTCCTGTTCATTAGTGCTTCTCAGAGTCATTTTACACAAATGACCTGCGTGCCAGATGGAGTTCGGTTTGGGAGATTTCACCAAACCACTCTCGGCACTGAACAGGAACACCAGACAGAAACTTAACAAACAAACAGAAGAACTAATAGAAGTTATGGTGCAATTGGACATAAAAGATATCTATAAAACATTGCACACAAATATAAAACAATTTACATTCTTCTCAGTGCCACATGGATCCTTCTCTAAAATCGACCACATACTTGGCAACATAGCAAACCTTAACAAATACAAAAATTTGAAATAACCCCGTGTATCTTATCTGATCACAATGATTTAAAATTAGAATTCAACAACAATACAAACTACAGAATACCTATAAATTAATGGAAATTAAGTAACACCCATTTGCACAATTCATGGGTCTAGGAAGAAATAAAAAAAGAAATTATAGACTTCCTAGAATTCAATGAGAATGCAGACACAACATATCCAAACCTATGGGATACTTTGAAAGCAGTGTTAGGAGGAAAGTTCATATCACACTTGAAGAAACAGCAGAATAATAAAACTAGAGAATTAACAGCACAACTGAAAGCTTTAGAAAACAAAGAAGCCAATACAGCCGGAGGAGCAGATGCCAGGAAATAATCAAATTGAGGGCTGAAGTCAATAAAATGGAAACTAGGAGAACAATACAAAGAATCAATATAACAAAAAGTTGGTTCTCCGAGAAAATCAACAAGAGAGACAAACCTTTATCCAAACTTACCAAACAAGAAAGAGAGAACATCCAAATTAATAAAATCAGGAATGAAAAGGGGGACATAGCAAAGGACAGAGAGGAAATCCAGAGAATCATCAGGTTATACTTTGAAAACCTAGATTCCTCAAAATTTGAAAATCTAAAGGAAATGAACAATTTTCTGGACAGATTTCACTTCCCAAAATTAATTCAAGGACAGATAAGCAACTTAAATAGACCAATAAACTCTAATGAAATTGAAGCAGTCC
>NC_048601.1:59651838-59750602 GCF_003668045.3 Cricetulus griseus | reverse complement strand
AGGTTTTTAACATGCATTCTTGTAAATCTCTGGATTTCTTCATTGACTATTGTTATGTTCCTCCTTTCATTTATGATTTTGTTAATTTGAATATTCTCTCTCTGTCCTTTAATTAATTTAGACAACAATTTGTCAACCTTATTTACCTTCTCAAAGATCCAATTCTTTTTCATTTACTCATTGTATTGCTTTCCTTCTTTACATTTTGTGATTTCATCCCTCAGTTTGATTGTTTCTTAACATCTACCTATTTGAACTAAGATTTCTTCTATTTAATCTAGAAGATCCCGTGTGCTTTTTTCTTGTTAGCTTGAAATCTTCCCAGGTTTTTGTTTTGTTCTTGTTTTAGCATTTTATGTAGACAATTAGTGCTGTGAACTTGCCCTTTCCAGTGACTTTCTTTGTGTTCAAAAGTTTGTGTATTTTATGCATTTATTATCATTCAGTTCTAGAAAGTACGTATTATTTTACTTCTTTTTGTCTTGACCCATTTTTTCCATTAAGTTCAGAGTTATTCAGTTTTGCTATGTTTGTAACCTTTATTCTTGTTTATGTTGTGGTTAATAGCCAGCTTTAATCCTTAGTAGTCTGATATGATGCAGGGTGTTATCTCACTTTTCCTATATGTGATGGTACTTGTTTTAGAGAGTGTTCCATATGGTTCCTAGAAAAAAGTATATTTTGTGAATTAGCCTGATATATTCTGCAAATACCTTTTAAGGACATTTTTTTTCTGTCTGTTAGCTCCATTATTTATCTGTTTAGTGTGTGTTTGAATGACTTGTTTAGTGCACAGAGTGGAGTGTTGAAGTCTCCCCACTATCAGTGAGTGAGGGAAAGTATGTGATTTAAGCTATAGATGTGTTACTTTACAAATTTGGGTGTCCTTTAATTAAGGGCTCACATTTTAAGATGTGGAAAGTCATGTTGGTAATTTTTTCCTTGACTGAGGATGTAATGTCCTTCACTATCTCTTCTGATTAGTTTAGTTTTGAAATCTATTTTGTTAAATGTTAAAAACGGCTACACAAAATTTACCTATTAGGTTCATTTGTTTGGAGTATATTTTCCCATACTTTTACCCCATTGAGATGTCTATCTAGCATGTTCATCTGTGTTTCCTTGATGCAACAGAAGGACAGGCACTGTTTTTGCATCCATTCTGTTTGTCTATGTCTTTTTATTGGGTAATTGAGTCCACTGGCATTTAGAAATATCCATGACCCATAATTGTTGCTTCTTGTTGTTTTGTTGGTTATGGTGGTGATTGTTTTGTTGTTGTTGCTGGTAGTATCTGTATGCATGATACCTTTTTTTTGTCTTGTGGTTCTCAGATTATTTATTGCATGTATTTTCTTGGTTGTGTTTTACTTTCTTTGGTTGCAGTTTTCCTTCCAACTCCTTTATTTGGGCTGGATTTCCAAATAAATATCATTAGTTTTTACTTCATCATGAAATATCTTATTTCATGTATCTGTGATGATTTAAATTTTATTTTATTTTATTTTATTAGTTCAAATTAGGAACAAGCTTGCTTCAGATGTCAATCCATTTTCCCTCTTCCTCCCCTCCCCCTCAACAACCCACCTGCCCCTAGACATCCCTGTGGGGAGCCCCTTTTGAGGGCCTTACCCTGCCAAGGGGGGTGGGGGATGATTTAAATTTTTGCTGGCTGTAGTATTCTAGGCTAGCATCTGTAGTGTCTTACAATCTACAACATATGTGTCCAGGATTTTCTGGCATATAGAATGTCAATTGAGAAACCCATTGATTAATTCTAATACTTCTGGCTTTGTGTATTACTTTATTTTTCCCCCTTGCTCTTAATATTCTCTCCTTTTACATCTTTCCTCCTCATCACTCTGTGGTAAGGGGATGTTCTTTTTGGACCAATCTATTTAGTGTTTGTGTTGGTTTGAAAGAAAATGGCCTTCAAACAGCAGTTTTAGGATTTGTGGCTTTGGTAAGAGTAGGTGTGGACTTGTGGAGGAAAAGTGCAACCATGGGAATAAGCGTTGAGGTATCTATGCTTAAGCTACACCCAATGAGATGGTTCAATTCTTGTTTATTGTGGATGAAGAAACAGAACTTTCACACCACTATCCAGCACTATGTCTGAATATATGACACCATGTCCCACCATGACAATAATGGACTAAATCTCTGAAACTTAAATCCACACCAATTAAACATTTTTCTTTATCAGAGTCACTATGCTCATGTGGTCTCCTTACAGCAAAAGAACCCTTAGACCATGTTCTTATGTGCTTTTTGTACCTTTACAGTCATCTTTTGCTTTGATCCGGAATCTTTTATGATATTTTCTCCAAAATATTTCCTAGGCCTTGGAATTGGGCTTATTTTCATTCTACTAGTCTTATTATTCTTGGGTTTGGTCTTTACATTGTATCCAAGTTCCTTGATATTACATGTCAGGAATTTTTTAGTTGTAACATATTCTTTGACCTATGTATCCATTTATTCCATTGTATTTAAAATATCTGATATGCTTTCTTCCATTTCTTGTATTTTGCTGGTGAGCTTCCCTCTGTAGTTCCTCTGTGAATTCCTTAATTTGTTTTTTCTTTATTGATTCTCTTTTCATTTTCAGGTCTTCAACATTGTAATTTGTTTCTTTCCACTGTTTCTGGTGTTTTCCAAGATATATTTATAGGGTAAATTTATTACTTCAACCTGTTTCATTCTATTATCTTGGGTTTCTTATGGGATTTATTTCTTACTTGAGGACCTCTATCATCTTTATGTGGGATGTTTTAAGGTCTTTTACTTGTGCCTCACCTATTCGTGGCCTGCTGTTAACTTGTGTTTTGTGGATACATAATGCCCTGGCTATTATTGATTGTGTTTTTATGCTGGTGTCTAAGAAATCTGGGACTGGGAATGTTATATGTCTGGGTGATTTATTCTGGTCTTTTCCTTGTTGCATATGTGTTTTGTTCATTAGTTTCTGTTTTCTATATATTTTCAGAGAGCTTGATGGCCTTGTGTTGCCTGGTAGGAAAGGTTCTGTGTCCCTAATATTACAGCCACTGAGGGTACCAGTTAATCTGTGTTTCTTAGCATTGGGTGCTTACACTTCGGAATTGGGAGCAACTGTGGGTCTGAAAATGTTCAAAGGAGGTAGGAAATCAAGGTGTTCAACCAGGATTGGCCTAATAAACTCTTCTTTTATAAACTTCTTAGGAGTAGACAGTGAAGAAATGCCCCGGTCCGCAGGGTCAGTCAATGGGGACCTTGAGAGCAGGACTGGGAATGAAAAGTGCAAGAGATGTGAGAGATGGAGACAAGACAGTATTCTAATCAAGTCTTGTTTATTAAACACACAAGCAGGGCTTAAGTGTGATAAGAGAATCAGGAATGGTGGGGAAGGTGAATAGCAACCTGCAAGATTTGTTGCCAGGAGATAAGGCTAGGATTGAGCGACTCCTGTCCAAGTAGGATGTGGGGGAAGGTTGCCATCAGCCAGGCAGAGGTAGAGCTGTAGCAGTGGCTTTCCTGACCCATGGAATATGCTGTATAAGAGAATAGGCAGATGTGAAGAGCCTGAAACTTAACTGGGTGTTAATTCTTAAAATAGTAATAGAGAGAACAAGATGGCAATTATTATGCTATCTACATTCAGGATAATCTGCAGGTCCAACTTTTCTTTAATATAATTAGAGGGCCAAAGGTTGGGATATCCTTGAGGGGACAGTGCCTGTCTTAGGCCACCGGGAATCATGCGTTAGAGAGTGTGGACAACCCTACTTATCATTAGAGATCACATTGCATGAATGCCATTCCTGTCTTAGGGGCTCGTCAGGAACAAACACTCTCAGCGTTCCCTCTCTTGCCCATCATTGGCTATCCGGCCTAGCTCACCAAGGAAGGAATGAACTCAATAATCTTGAAGATGACTTGGTCATAAAACTTATGACTAGAGTTCATCACAGCTGTCTCTCATTTCTGCCAAATTAAGGCAATGATCCTGCACCTGTGCAGGCTGCATTTTTATAGCATCTATCTGATTCTCAATGAGGGCCATCAATTTATTAAATAGAAAAGGTCTGAGAGATAAAAGAATTAATAGGCCAACAAAGGGGTCTAGCAAGGCAAGAAGATAGGGCAGCAATCCACTGCAGGTACTCCAAATACGTTGGTCGAACAGTTCTCTTTGGCGTTTTTCAAGGTGGTCTTGATGTTTTTTGATTCAATCTTGAACAATGCCCGATTTGTTAGCATAGAAGCAGTAGTTCTCCTGTAAAGTCGACCACATGCCTCTCTTGAGTGAAGTAAGTAATTCTAGGTCTCTCCTATTTTTTAGGACTATCTCTGCTAGAGTCAAACTGATCTTGTAGATCCTGGATGGATCTATAAGCAGTATTTACATCATCAGCAATTTGTGTAACTGTTGAGAATAGGTCTTTAAGTCTACTTCCATGCCAGTGGAGCCAGTGGCTAGAACTTCTGCCACACCAAGACCTAACAATAGAGGATCATCTGAGGATGAGATAATCCATGCTAGATATAGGGACAGTCTTGTCCCCAGGTAAAATCTCTATATCTGGGAGGAGGTTGGCCAGGACACAAAGCCTTGTACAATTGCCTGGCAGCATGGAGTATGCTACTCCATTTCTACAAATAAGAATTTGTCCTGCTCTGACACAGAGAGCTGTGGCCAATTAATCACTGAGAAACAAAAGGTAAGGGAAATCTTTCCTACAACTATACCAAAGCTATGGTTCTTAAAATATTTATAGAAGTATAATGAATAATTAAATCCTGTAGGTTGAACTCTAAAAGGAATGATTGTTTAGCTGATAATTACTTGTCCGTAGGGAACCATGGGTGGGTATCAAAGAGTCACTGAACATGGGGATTCCTAAAGGACACTGAGTACCTAAAGCTAAGCACAGCCAGCATCTTCTGCCAAAAGGCGGTTGGTGTGGTTTAAAGTATGGTGAGTGGCAGCTATTGTCTCTGATGTATAGGGATCCACTTCCACCCCTGTAGATTTGGGAAGCAATAAGTGATGATAAGCTATGTGAGGAATTAGGGGTCAATCATAAGTTGTATTTTCTCCTGCATCATGGTTTCTCTAACCTCGTCTGTGGGCCCACCATCAGACACATGGATAGGAACTATTTTATTCCAACATGCTGGTTTTCCTGAGGTAGCATTTCAGGAGGCTGTGGCATATTCGTGCTTGCCTAAAGACTTTTGTGTAAGAGACCAATCACCTCCAAGTTTGCCAGTGTAAGTGATTACGGGTAAGGCAGTATAGTTTTATTTATGAGAAGACCAACAGGCTGTGGCCACACTAATACAAGACCACATTGATGAAGTCACACAGTCACAGAAAGATAAATGCCACATGTTTTCTCTCATAGACAGTTCCTAACTAAAACTATTCATATGTGACTACATATCCCGGAGTAATAGCAGAATGAGACAATTTCTGTGATGGGAAAGAAACAAAGAGGCAAATACCAGGGAACAGCTCATCTGACTGTGCAAATGGGAAAAGGAGGATCTCTACTTATTGAAGTGGCAAGAGAGAAATTCAGAATGAGGGAGGAAGGTTAAACAACTGTAAGGATTTCTGGAAAATTCATGAGAAATCGTACTATTAATCTAAAAACTAAGGCTACAGCACATACACATATGTCTGGCTATAAATACACATATAATGTTTAAATGAAATTCCTTCATCTGGGCTGACCTTGCTCATTCTAAGGGCCAAAGACCACCCAACGATATCCACAACACCAGGCATGAGAAGGCCCATTTGAGTTCAATTTCAGGGTTATCTAAAGACACACAAAACATACAAGATATTGCCAATGCCCTTGGCTGCCTCCTAGAAGAGGGAGGTGAGTGTCTTTACTGAAGACACAAGGCATTTCAGAAATAGGTCAAATAAGTCCCTGAGCTGGAACTGAGTTGCAATTCTTCTCCTTCAGGGCTACATCTCAGGGTACCAGAAGGCACCAAATAAGAGAAGTACCCATCAATCCTCCCAGCTATGACACCTATGAATCACAACAAAGACCTGCATGGCATGATATCACTACGGGTACAGAAGTGGCATGGATACCTTAGCATGTAACCAATTAATTGGGCTCAAGGCATGCTCAACCTGAGGAAAACAAGCTTGGTATTAGAACCCTAGCAAACTACCAAGACCAATTAGGTCATAGATCTTGGAGATCATATAGATTCCAATTTATTAAACTGATAAGTATCTCCCTCTACACCTTACTTGTGGAGAAAGATGTGTGATAGGTTTAACCTGAGAATCATGGGGAGAAAAGAAAAAATTCCACAGGTGACCAATTAAAACAAGCTGTATTTGGGGTTGTACACATGGCTGGCCATCTGACTGTCTCACCTAAGTGATGTTATGGGAGAGCAATCCCTGCTGGCCTCTTGAAGTCCCTTCTATAGCAGAGATAAGGTGTTCCCAGGGATGACAGACTTGGCTGTTTTCCTTTATTAGAAAGATACAATGAAAAGGAAGGAAAAAAAGTAAAGACATATGAATAGGGGTTCAAGTTTAGTGTGGGTTGAAAATTATTTTTTGAAGTTTACATTGCATCTAAGAAACAGGAATATATTCTGAATAACAAAGAGAATGCTGTTTTAAATTTTTTAAAAAAAATTTATTAATTCAAATTTGGAACAAGCTTGCTTTGCATGTCACTCTCTTCTCCCTCCTCTCCCCACAATCCTCCCCCCAACCCCCAGCTGCCCCCCACCCCATCTACCTTCCACTCCCCAGGCATTGTAGAACCCTTGACAGGGTCCGCCAAAAACACTGACTGCATCATCCTGGGCCAGGCCTAGGCCCTCCCCAATGTGTCCAGGCCAAGACCACATCCCTTCACATGGGATTGGCTCTCCAAGTCCCTTCTTACACCAGGGAAAAATACTAATACACTACCATGGGCCCCCTAGAGTGTGGAGGACTCCTCATTGACATCCATGTTCAGGGTCTGATTGAGTCCTGTGGTGGCATCCCAGACAGCAGTCTGTGGTCCATGTGTTGCCCCTTTTTCAGGCAAGCTGATTTTGTGGGTTTCACCAGCCTGGTACTGACCCCTTCGATCTTCATTCCTCCCTCTCTGCAAGTAGGTTCGAGAGTTCAGTTCAGTGTACATCTGTGGATGTTTGCCTCTGCTTCTATCATCCACTGGATGAGGGATCCAAGATGGCATAATAAGTAGTCATCAGTCTCATTGTAGGGGAAGGGAATTAAGTTACCCTCTGCACCATTGCATAGATTGTCAGTTTGTGTCATTCATGTAGATCTCTGGGAATCTCCCTAGTGCCAGATCTCTCCTCTGACCTATAATGGCTCCCTCTGACATGGTATCTCTCATCTGGCTCTCCTCTATTCTTCCCCAACTCAACATTTCTGATCCTCCATTTCCTCCTTTCCCCTCCTCTTCTAATCCTCTCATTCTGGCAGCTCCCTGTCTCCTAAGATCATGCTCCAAATTAGCTCATGAGATCCTGCCCTTTCCCATTCTCTAGGGTCCATGAATTCTTCTCTTAACGTCCTTCTTGTATCCTAGTTTCTTTGGTGAAGAGGATTGCAGACTGGTAATCATTTGCTCATATATGAGTGACTACATACCATGTTAGTGTTTTTGTGACTGGGTTACCTGATTCAAGATGGTTTATTCTAGTTCCATTATTTTGCCTATGAATTTCAGGTTTCCATTGCTTATTTCCACTGAGTAGTAATCCATTGTATAAATATATCATATTCTCTCTATCCATTATTCAGGAAAGGGGCATCCTGGTTGCTTCCAGGTTCTGGCTATTACAAACAATGCTGCTATGAACACGGTAGAACATATGTCTCTCTTGTATGAATGTGCATTATTTGGGTATATGCCCAAGATAGGAATTGCTGGATCTTGAGGTAGACTGATTCTCATTTTTCTGAGCAACAGCCATAATGATTTGCAAAGTGGTATTACAAATTTGCACTCCCACCAGCAATGGAGGAGTGTTCCTTTTCGTCCACATCCTCTCCACCATATATTGCCATTGGTGTTTTACATTTTAGCCATTCTGTCCATTGTAAAATGGTATATCAGAATTGTTTTGAGTTGCATTTCTCTGATGGCCTAGAATTTTGAGCACTTTCTGAAGTGTCTTTCAGCCATTTCAGATTCTTCTGTTGATAATTCTCCATTTAGTTCTGCTCCCCACATTTTAATTTCATTTTTTGGTGTTTTGGTATCTGGCTTCTTGAATTCCTTGTATATTTTGGAAATCATCCCTCTGTCATACATGGGGTTGATGAAGATCTATTCCCATTATGTGTACTGTCATTTTGTCTTCCTGACTGTGTCCTTTGCCTTACAGAATCTTCTCAGTTTCAGAGGTCCCATTTACTAATTGTAGATCTCAGTGTCTGTGCTACTGGTGTAATGTTTAGGAAGTGTTTTGCAGTGACAATTCATTCAAGGGTATCTCCCACTTACTCTTCTAGAAAATTCAGTGTGGCTGGATTTATGTTGAGATCGTTGATCCATTTGCACTTAACTTTTGTGCACGGTGACAGATATGGATATATCTGCAATCTTCTGCATGTCTGAATCCAGTTGTGCCAGCACCATTCGTTGAAGATGCTGTCATTCTTCCATTTATAGTGTTAGCATCTTTGTGAAAAATAAGGTGATCGTAGGTTTGTTGGTTAATATGAGGGATTTTATTTTGATTTCATTGGTCTATCTGTCTATGTTTGTGCCAATACCAAGCTCTTTTCAGATATATGTCTCTATAATAGAGCTTGAAGTCAGGGATTCTGATGTCTCCAGATGATCCTTTATTATACAGAGTTGTTTAGGCTATCAGGGGATTTTTGCTTTTCCATATAAACATGAGAATTTTTCTTTCAAAATCAGTGAAGAACTTTTTTGGCATTTTGATGGGGATGGTGTTGAATCTTTAGATTAATCTTGGTGAGTTTTCCATTTTTACTATGTTGATTCTACTCATCCAAGTACATGGGAGATCTTTCCATTTTCTGGTACCTTCTTTACTTTCTTTCTTTAAATACTCAAAGTTCTTACTGTACAGGTCTTTCCCTTTTTTGATTATTGTTACCACAAGATATTTTATGTTGCTTGTGGATATTTTGAAGGGTGATGTTTCTCTTATTTCTTTCTCATTGCATTTATCATCTGTATATAGTAGGTCTACGATTTTTTGGAGTTAATTTTGTTTCCTGCTACTTTGCTGAAGGTGTTTATCAGCTCTAGGAGTTCCCTGATAATGTTTCTGGGGTCACTTGTCTATACTATCATATCATCTACAAATAGTGAAAGCTTGACTTCTTCCTTTCTAATTTGTATCCCTTTGATGTCCTTTTCTTGTATTATTGTTCTAGCTAGAAATTCAGGTACAATATTGAAGAGATACGGAGAGAGTGGACAGCCATGTCTTGTTCCTGATATTAGAGAAATAACTTTGAGTTTCTCTCCATTTAGTTTGATATTGGGTGTCAGCTTGATGTATATTGCTTTTATTATGTTTAGATATGTTCCTGTTATTCCTGTTTTGTCCAAGATCTTTATCATGAAGGGATGTTGGATTTTGTCAGAGGCTTTTTCAACATCCAGTGAGATGATCATGTGGTTTTTCTTTTTCAGTTTGTTTACATGGTGGTTTACATTAATGGATTTTGGTATGCTGAACCATCCTTGCATCGCTGGGATTAAGCCTACTTGACCATAGTGGATGATTTTTCTGATGTGTTCTTGGATTTGATTCGCCAATATTTACTTGAGAATTTTTGCATAATGTTCATGAGGGATATTGATAAGTAGTTCACTTTTTTTAGTTGTATCTTTGTATGGCATGGGTATCAAAGAAATTGTAGCCTCATAAAAAGAGTTTGGCAATGTCCCTTCTGCTTCTATTGTGTAAACAAATTGAGGAGTACTGGTATTAGCTCTTGTTTGAATTAATGGTAGAATTCTTCAATGAAGCATTCTGGCCCTGGGTTTTTTTTGATGGTGAGGCTTTTGATGACTTCTTCTATTTCATTAGGTGTTATAGGTTGATTTAACCTGCTTATTTGTCCTTGGTTTAATTTTGGTAAGTGATATCTATCCAGAAAATTTTCATTTCCTTTAGGTTTTCGAATTTTGTGGAATAAAGATTTTAAAGTATGAGATGATGATTCTCTGGATTTCCTCAGTGTCCGTTGTTACATCATCCTTTTAGTTTCTGATTTGGTTAATTAGCCTGCTTTCTCTGTGTATTTTGGTAAGTTTGGATAAAGGCTTGTCTATCTTGTTGATCTTCTCAAAGAACCAACTCTTTGTTTCATTGATTCTTTGTAATGTTTTCCTAGTTTCTCCTTTATTGATTTCACCCCTCAGTTTGATTATTTCCTGACATCTACTCATCCATGGTGAGTTTGCTTCCTTTTGCTCTAAAGCTTTCAGTTGTTCAGTCAGTTCTCTGGTGTGACTTTCTCCAGTTTCTTCATGTGGGCACTTAGCGTTTAGTGCTTTGACCTGCTTTTAGAGTGTCACATAGGTTTGGGTGTGTTGTGTCTGCATTCTCATTAAATTCTAGGAAGTCTTTAATTCCATTGTTTTCATTCCTCGACCCAGGAATGGTGCAATTTGGTGTAATTTAATTTCCATGAGTTTATAAGCTTTCTGCAATTTGTATTGCTGTTGAATTCTAAGATTAAATCATGGTGATCTGATAAGATACAGGGGGTTATTTCAATTCTTTTGTACATGGGAATGTTTGCTTTGGTGCCAACCATGTGGTCAATTTTAGAGAAGGTTCCATGTGGCGCTGAGAAGAAAGTATATTCTTTTGTGTTTTGATGGAATGTTCTATAAATATATGTTAAGACCAGTTGGGTCATAACTTCTATTAGATCCTTTGTTTCTTTGTTAAGTTTCTGTCTGGTGATCCTGTCTAGTGCTGAAAGCATGGTGGTGAAGTTTTGTACTATAAGTGTGTGTGGTTTTATGTGTTTTGATGTTTAGTATTGTTTCTTTTACAAATGTTCTTGTATTTGTGGATAGATGTTCAGGATTGAGACTTCATCTTGATGGACTTTTCCTGTGACAAGTATGAAATGCCATTCTTCATCTCTTTTGATTGATTTTAGATTGTAGTCTAATTTGTTAGATATAAGGATTGCTACACCAGATTGTTTCTTGGGCCCATTTGATTGGAAAATCTTTTCCCAACCCTTTACTCTGAGGTAACGCCTGTCTTTGAAGTTGAAGTGTGTTCCCTGTATACAGCAGAAGGATAGATTCTGTTTTTGTATCCATTCTGTTAGGCTGAACGTTTTATGGGCAGGTTAAGACCACTGACATTGAGGATATTAATGTCCATTGATAGTTGGTTCTTGTTTGTTTTGGATTTATTGTTGGTGGTGTAATTGTGTGTGTTTTTCTCCCTCCTGTTTCTTTTCTTGTTTGGTAAAATTGGATTATCTATTGCCTATGTTTTTGTGAGTGTAGTGTTGGGTTGACGTTTTTTGGGTTGACGTTTTCCTTCCTGAACTTTCTGTAGTGCTGGATTTTTGAATATGTATTGTGTAAGTTTGGTTTTGTCATGGAATATCTTGTTTTCTCTATCTATAGAGAAAATTTTGCTAGGTACAATAGTCTGGGTTGGCCAACATGCTCCCTTAGTGTTAGTAGGATATCTATCCAGGAAATTCTGGCTTTCAAAGTTTCCATTGAGAAGTCAGGTGCGATTATCTGTCGAGGGGACTCCTTTTGTGATCTATTCTGTTTGGTGTTCTGTAAGCTTCTTGTACTTTCATAGGCATATCTTTCTGTAGGTTGGGGACGTTTTCTTCTATGTTTCTGTTGAATATGTTTTCTGTACCTTTGAGCTATATTTCTTCACCTTCTTCTATACCAATTTTTCTTAAGTTCGGCCTTTTTAGGGTTTCTCATATTTCCTTTATATTTTGTGTTAGGGATTTGTTGGACTTGAGATTTCTTTGGTCGATGACTGTATATCCTCTTGAAAGTCTTCAACACCTGAGATTCTCTCTTCTATGTCTTGAATTTTATTAGTTCTACTCACATCTTTAATTCCTGAATATTTATCCAGCCTTTCTATTTCCAGCCTCACCTAATTCTGTGTTTTCATGCCTTGAACTGTTTCGAGTGCTTCCTTCAATTGTTTGGTTTTTTATATCTTTGCTTTCTTTAGATTCTTTAAGAGATTTGTTTACTTCTTGAATTACTTGGTTTGTCTTTTCCTCCATCTCATGTAATATTTTGCTTGATTTTTCTTCTATTTCTTTAAGTGATTTTCTTGTTTCCTCTTTAAAGTACTCCATCGTCTTCCTAAGATAATTTTTGAGGTCCATCACTTCATCATCATCTGTGTTGGGTTTTTCCAGATCTTGCTGGTGTGGTGTCATATTGGTTGTTCTTGTGTTGAGTGTGTTCTTACTCTGTATTCTTCCCATCCTTTCTTCCAGTAAGTGTAGGTGGGGTCTCTCCCTTTCTTTGGTTTCAGGCAGAGGGCTCAGCATCTGGCGGCAGCCAGATGGCAGAGGGTGGTGGTTGGGCAACTGTGGGGTGTGTCCGGATTCAGTGTGGGCGTTCCCTGTCTGTGCACATCCATTCTTGCCTGGGTGGGCTCAGGCAGAAGCAAGCAGGGGTTAATGGTGGTTTTGGGGGAGCAGAGCAGCACCCAGACTCACCTGAGGCTCAATTGCCTGCCACAGGACAGAGGGCAGAGAGTGGACAGGAGTGATGTGTGTCCAGACTCAGGGTGGGCCTTTGGGTCTGGACAGGTCCACTCTTGTCCAGGTGGGCTCAGGGAAAAGCAAGCATGGGTTGATTGGGGTGTTGGATGGGGCAGAGCAGCACCCACTCTTTTGATTTTTTTTTTAAAATAGGCACTCAAAGTGTAAAAATTTTCACAAGGACTAATTTAGTAATGTCTTATAGATATTCATATATTTTGTTTTCACTTATGTTTACTATTTCCAATGTTTTTTCTCTGTAACTGAACTTCCAATTCTCTTTTTTGGCTGTCCAAGTAGGTGGGATTGTAGGCCTTCTCCACCACTTACTGTGTTTTCAATGGATTTTCTAACTTCCCGTTTGTATTTATTCTCTTACACAATGTTATACTAGTTAATTTCCACAGATTTTTATTTTCATGAATTTCCTTGTTATTGAATTCTAACTTTATTCCTCTGTGGTTGAAGAGCATACTTAACTTTACACTTTTCTTTTTCTTCTTGCCAATGTATGATCTAACAGAGAATGTACAATATGCTCTTGAGAAAATGTCTATTCTGCTAACTTCGGTGGATTGTTGTGGAAGTGTATTCCTAGGACTATTTGGTTCTTAATGTTGTTCAACTCTTTATCAGATTGCTAACATCTCTCTAGTGTTGTAATCGTTACCAAAATTACTCTTTGAAATCTCAAATTAGTATGTTTGAATTGTCTATTGTATTCCTGTGACTTTGCTCCACATATTTTGTTTTCTGTTCTTAGATGATTGCATGTTCAGGATTGTGAAAACTTCCTGATGGTTAAACCGCTTCATCATTAGAAAACATTCTTTAACCTGTAAAGTTTTTGTTTTATAATATATTTTGTCTGATACTTATATTGCCACTGTACATTCTTAGGGTTGCAATTTATATTTTTTCCCATTATTTAAACTTTAAGTCTATTGGAATATTTTTAAGACACACAGTTTAGTAGATTAATTTATAATTCTTTTTTATATTTATTTTTATTAGTTCAAATTAGGAACAAGCTTGTTTCACATGTCTATCCCTTCTCCCTCTCCCTCCCCTCACCGTCACCACTCCTACTCCACCCGGAACTACCCCCCACCACATCCACCCTCCACTCCCTAGGCAGGGAAGAGCCCTCAATGGGGGCTCCACAAAGTCCACCACATCATCCTGGGCTGGGCCTAGGCACTTCACAATGTGTCCACGGCAAGAGTGCATCCCTTCACGTGGAATGGGCTCTCAAAGTCCCTTCTTACACCAGGGAAAAATACTAATCCACTACCAGTGGCCTCCTAGAGTGCAGAGGCCTCCGCATTGACATCCATGTTCAGGGGTCTGGATCAGTGCTATACTGGCTTCCCAGACAGCATCTGGGGTTGATGTGCTCCCCCTTGTTCAGGCCAGCTGTTTCTATGGGTTTCTCCAACCTGGTACCAACCCCTTCGATCTTCATTCCTCCCTCTCTGCAACTAAGTTCCAGAGTAGAGTTCAGTGTGTATCTGTGGATGTCTGACTCTTTTTCTATCAGCCACTTGATGAGGACTCTAGGATGGCACAAAAAGTAATCATCAATCTCATTTTTGTGGAAGTGCATTTAGGTTATCCTCTCTACCATTGCCTGTACTGTCATTTCTTGTCATCCTTGTAGATCTCTGGAAGTCTCCCTAGTGCCAGATCTCTCCTTGGACCTATAATGGCTCCCTCTAATATGGTATCCCTCATCCTGCTCTCTCTCCTCTATTCTTCCCCCAACTCAATTTTTCTGCTCCTCCATTTCCTACTCTCTCCTCCTCTTCTCCTGCTCTCATTCTGGCAGCTCCCCCCTCCCCAACCCACATGCTCCCAATTAGCTCAGGAGTTCCTGCCCCTACCCATTCCTAGGGTCTATGCATTTATTCCCTAGAGTAGTTCATGTTTCCTAATTTATATGGTGAAGAGGATTGTAGCCTGTTATTACTTTGCTCTATGTCTAAAATTCATATATGTATGAGTACATACCATGTTTGTCTTTTTGTGACTGAATTACCTCACTCAAGATTGTTTCTTCTAGTTCCATCCATTTGCCTGCAATTTTCAAGATTCCATTGATTTTTTCTGCCGAGTAGTACGCCATTGTTTAAATGCACCACATTTTCTATATCCATTCTTCAGGTGAGTGGCATCTAGGTTGCTTCCAGGTTCTGGATATTACAAGGTATGTAAATGCTTGAAAATATGTCCATATTTTATGACTGTGTATTATTTGGGTATATATCCAAGAGAGGAATGGCTGGATCTTGAGGTAGACTGAGTCCCATTTTTCTGAGCAACCACCATACTGAATTCCAGAGTGGTCTTATAAATTCGCACTCCCACCAGCAATGTAGGAGTGTTCCTTTTTCTCCAAATACCAAGATTGTCATTGGTATTTTTGATTTGAGCCATTCTGACAGGTATGAGATGGTATTTCAGAGGTGTTTTGAATTGCATTTCTCTGATGGCCAAGGATTTTGATCACTTTCTTTAGTGTCTTTCAGCCATTTCAGATTCCTCTTTTGAGAACTCTCTATTTAGTTCTGCACCCCACATTTTAATTTCATTTTTGGTGTTTTGGTGGCCAGCTTCTTGAGTTCCTTGTATATTTTGGATATCAGCCCTATGTCAGATTGGTGAAGATCTTTTTCCCATTCTGTGGTCTGTTGTTTTGTCTTATCAACTATGTCCTTTGCCTTGCAGAAGCTTCTCAGTTTCAGGACGTCCCATTTATTTATTGAAGGTATCAATGTCTGTGCTACTGGTGTAATGTTCAGGAAGTGGTCTCCTGTGCCTATTCATTCAAGAGCATCTCCCACTTTCTCTTCTAGAAGATTCAGTGTGGCTGGATTTATGGTGAGATCTTTGATCCATTTGCACTTAAGTTTTGTGCATGGTGACAGATACGGATCTATCTGCAATCTTCTGTATTACTGAATCCAGTTGTGCCAGCACCATTTGTTGAAGATGCTGTGTTTCTTCCATTGTATAGATTGAGCATCTTTATCACAAATGAGGTGTTCTTAGGTGTGTGGGTTCATATCAGGGTTTTCAATTCGATTCCATTGGTCTATCTATCTATTTTTGTGCCTATAGCCCGGCTAGCTCAGTCGGTAGAGCATGAGACTCTTAATTTATAATTCTTTTTTTATTATGAGCCTCCATTTTATTTCATTGTGAGTTTTGAGAAATTGGAAGTGAATTGCCACAGACAAAATTCTTTATTCCATTGTTAGTACAGACTCTACTATCTCAACACTATCAAATATCTTTTCCTCCCCTCACCCATCCCTCCTTCCCCACCCCCAGCCTACCTCCCACCCCATCCACCCACCACTCCCCAGGCAGGGTAGGGCCCTCAACGAGGGCTCTGCAAAGTCCACAAATATTCCAAGACTCTTAAACCGGGAGTTGGTGGTGCATGCCTTTAATCCCAGCACTCGGGAGGCAGAGGCAGGAGGATCTCTGTGAGTTCGAGACCAACCACTATATCACCTTCTTCCTCTGCTCTCGTTCTCTCCCCCACATCCTTTCTACTCACCCCATCCACTCCTCAGAAAGGCTAAGGCCTCGCAGGAAGTGATAACAAAGCCTAGCATATCAAGTTGAGGTAGGACCTAACTCTTTCCCCCTACATCAATGCTAAGCAAAGCATCCCACCATAGGGAATGGGTTTCAAAAACCCGGCTCATGCACCAGGGACAGATTCTGGTTCCACTGATAGGGGTCCCACAAACAGAGGGAGTGATACAACTATCACCCACACGCAGAGGGCCTAGTTTGGTCCCATCCAGGCTTCTCCCCAGTGAGTCTAGAATCCTTGAGCTGAGAAGCCTGAGTCGGCTGTCTTTGTGGGTTTCCCTGTCATGATCTTGAATCCCTTTGGTCATATGATCCCATCTCCCTCCTTCAACTGGAACCCCTGAGCCCAGTGCTGGGCTGTGGATTTTTACATCTGCTTCCATCATTTAATGGGATGAAGGCTCTGTGATGAGAGTTGAGTGGTCATCAATCTGGTTACAGGGGAAGGCCAGTCCAGGCACCATATGTACTGTTGTTAGCAGTCTTAGCTGTGGTTATCCGTAAGAATTCCTGGAAGTTTCCCTGGCACCAGGTTTCTCCCTTACACCATAGTGGTCCCCTCTACCCAGGTATCTCTTTCAATGCTAAGAGTCATATTCTTATTCCTCAGTGATGGGATGCTGGAGACGACACACCATTCTTTTCCACACCCTTGCCCTCAGGATGAAGTGTAGGAACCAAGGTATTTAGGCAGAGGAAGGGTCACAGGAAAGCAGTTGAATTAATCAAAAAAGATAAGCAGGACATAGATGCCTTTAATGCCCTCACTGAGGAGGAAGAAGATTGGCTTTGGAGGCTTTCCTCGAACTAGCTAATGTAGACCAGAATGGTCTCGAACTCACTGAGTTCTGCCTGGTTATGCCTCCTGAGTGCTGGGATTAAAGATGTATACCACCAACGCCTGGCAAAATCTGGTCTTTAAAAGAAAAATAAATGGTTCTGCTTCCATCTGCCAGGCCAGGTAGGCCAGGGGCTGTTTCTGGTTCCTGTTTGGCCCCATTGCTTGGAGTAGTCTGACGCCAGTGATCTGCACGCTGGAACCGAATTTGGTGGCAGGATTCTACACACAAAGACCCCAGTGGCAGTTCTGTCTCCATCCACCAGCCCAGAAGGCCCCAACACACCCAAACACTGCTGAGGCCCCAAGTAACAGTGCCACCTCCATCCATGAGAAGTGGACTGACATCAGAGTATTAGATTTTTTTTTCATCTACCAGAAGAGAACCTTGGACCCATACCCTCCAGGAGAGCAGAAACTCCTGCTACACCCACAAGAAGAAAGTACGAGAAGACAAGGTAAAAGCACATTCAACAACAGAAAACTCAATATGACACCACTGGAGACTAGGAACCATACACCAGCAAGACCTGAACGTCACAATGCAGATGAATCAGAAGAGAATGATCTTAAAAACATCTTCACGAAAATGATAGAGGACCTCAAAGATGACAGGAGACAATCCCATAAAGAAATGGAAGAAAAAACAAACCAAAAAATACAAGATATCAACAAATCTCTCAAGGAAACAGTTCAAGACCTAAAAACTGAAATAAAGACAATAAAGAAAACACAAACTGAGGGAATGCTGGAAATAGAAGAGCTGGGTAAATGATCAGGAACTACAGATGTAAGCATAAGCAACAGAATACAAGAGATGGAATAGAGAATCTCAGGAGTTGAAGAAATAGATTCATCAACCAAAGAAAATCTTAAGTCCAAAAATCCTTAACACAAAATATCTGGGAAATATGGGATACTGTGAAAAGAACAAACCTAAGAATAATAGGTATAGAAGAAGGTGAAAAAAATCAAACTCAAAGCACAGAAAACATATTCAACAAAATCATAGAAGAAAACTTTCCCAATTGAAAGAAAGACATGCCAATGAAAATACAAGAAACCTACAGAACACCATATAGACTGAAACAAAAAAGGTCTCTTCACCACATAATAATCAAAGCATGAAGAAACATACAGAACAAAGAGAAAATATTAAGAGCAGCAAAGGAAAAATGTCAAGAAACTATAAAGACAAACCTAACAAAATCACACCTGACATTTCCATGGAAACTCTGAAAGCCAGAAGGTCCTGGATAGATATTCTACCTACACTATGAGACCACAGTTGCCAGCCAAGACTACTATACCCAGCAAAGCTTTAAATCCATATAGATGGAGAAAACAAGATATTTCATGTCAAAACCAGATTCAAATAATACATGTCCTCCAATCCATCTATACAGAAAGTTCTGGAAGGAAAACTGCAACCCAAGGAAGTTAACTACTCCTAGAAAAATATAGGCAGTAGATAACCCCACTTTACCAACATCCAAAAGGAAAAAGGGATAGAATCCCACACATAATATTGCCATCATCACCAAATCAAAAACAAACAAGAATGAACAATCATTGGTCATTAATATTCATCAACATTAATGGTCTTAACTCCTCTATAAACAGATTAGCAGAATGGATAAGAAGACAGAATCCTTCCTTCTGCTAACTATAAGATACACACCTCAACTTCAAAGACAGACAGTACCTAAGAATTAAAGGTTGGAGAAGGATTTTCCAATCAAATGGAACCAAGAAACAAGAGGGGGTAGCCATCCTAATATCCAACAAATTGAACATAAACTAAAATCAATCAAAAGAGATGAAGAAGGTCACTTCCTACTTATCACAGGATAAATCTATAAAGATAGAGTCTCAATTCTGAACATTTATGTCCCCAAAACAAAGGCATCCACGTTTGTAAAAGAAACATTACTAAAACTCAAATCACACATAAAACCACACACACTTATCGTGGGAGACTTCAACACCCCACTCTCATCACTGGACAAGAATACCATACAGAAGCTTAACAAACAAAAATGTAATAGAAGTTATGGAGCAATTAGACTTAACCGATATCTACAGAACATTTTATTTAAATAGAAAACAATATACCTTCTTCTCAGCGCCACATGGAACCTTCTCTAAAACTGACCACATACTTGGCAACATAGCAAATCTCTACAGGTACAAAAAATTGAAATAACCCCTTCTATCTTATCAGACGACGATGCTTTGAAGTTAGAATTCAACAACATCATGAATTACAGAAAACCTGCAACCTCAAGGAAATTAAGTAACACCCAATTGCACAATTCATGGGTTCCAGAAGAAATAAAAAAAGAACTTAAAGATTTCCTTGAATTCAATAAGAATGTGGACACAACATATCCAAACCTATGGGATACTTTGAAAGCAGTGCTAAGAGGAACGTTCATAGCACTAAATGCCCACATGAAGGAACAGGAGAATAATCACCCTAGAGAATTAACAGCACAACTAAAAGCATTAGAAAACAAACAAGCCAATACACCCCAGAGGAGCATATGCCAGGAAATAATCAAATTTAGGGCTGAAATAAATAAAATGGAAACCAGGAGAAGAATACAAAGAATCAATATAACAAAGATTTGGTTCTTTGAGAAAATCAACAAGATAGACAAACGTTTATCCAATATTACCAAACAACAAAGAGGGAACATGGAAATTAATAAAATCAGGAATGAAAAGGGGGACATAACAATAGACACAGAGGAAATCCAGAGAATAATCAGATCATACTTCGAAAACCTGTATTCCTCAAAGTTCAAAAATCTAAAGGAAATGTACAATTTTATGAACAGATTTCTTTTACCAAAATTAAATCAAGAACAGATAAGCAACTTGGATAGACCTATAAACCCTAGTGAAATTGAACCAGTCATCAGAAGTCTCCCAACCAAAAAAAACCCAGGGTCAGATGGGTTCAGTGCAGAATTCTACCAGAAATTCAAAATACAGCTAATACCAATTCTCCTAAAAGTATTCCACAAATAGAAGCAGAAGGGTCATTACCAAACTCTTTTTATGAGGCTTCAATAACCTTGATACCCAAACCACAGAAAGACACAACTAAGAAGGAGAACTACAGAACAATATTAATCATGAACATTGATGCAAAAATTATCAATAAAATACTGGTAAATGGAATTCAAGAACACATCAGAGAAATCATCCACCATGATCAAGTAGGCTTAATCCCAGGGATACAAGGAGAGTTCAAAAAATGAAAATTCATCAATTTAATCCACCATATGAACAGACAGAGGGGGAAAAAGCAACATTATCATCTCACTAGATGCCAAAATAAGCCTTTGAGAAAATCTAACACCCCTTCATGATAAAGGTCTTGGAGAAATCAGGGATAACAAGAACATCCCACAACATAATTAAAGCAATATACAGCAAGCCAACAGCCAACCTCAAATTAAAGGGAGGGAAACTCGGTGAAATTGCTCTAAAATCTGGAAGAAGACAAGCCTGTCCACTCTCTCCATACCTCTTCAATACTGTCCTTGAAGTTCTAGCTAGAGCAATTAGACAACAAAAGGAGATGAAGGGAATACAATTGGAAAGGAAGAAGTCAAACTCTCACTATTTGCAGATGATATGATAGTCTATATAAGTGACCCAAAAAACTCTACCAAGGAACTCCTACAGCTGATAAACACCTTCAGCAAAGTGGCAGGATATAAGATAAACTCAAAAAATCTATAGCCCTACTGTATACCAATGACACATTGGTGGAGAAAAAAATCAGAGAAACATTACCCTTTACAATTGCCACAAACAACATAAAGTACCTTGGGGTAACATAACAAAAAAGTGAAAGACCTGTATCATAAGAATTTTGAGTCTCTAAAGAAAGAAGTTAAAGAAGATATCAGAAAATGTAAACATCTCCCTTGCTCTTGGACAGTCAGGATCAACATAGTAAAAATGACAATCTTGCCAAAAGCAATCCAGAGATGCAATGCAATACCTATCAAAATCCCAACACAATTCTTCACAGATATTGAAAGAACAATTCTCAACTATTTATGGAGAAACAAAAGACCTAGAATAGGAAAAACAACCCTGTACAATACAGTAACATCTGAAGGCATCATCATCCCTGACTTTAAGCTCTATTACAGAGCTATAGTCCCGAAAACATCTTTGGAATGGCACAAAAAATAGACAGGTAGACCAATGGAATAGAGTTGGAAACCCTTCTATTAACCCACACACTTACTAACACCTGAATTTGACAAACAATCCAAATATATACACTGGAACAAAGAGAACACCTTCAACAAATTGGGCTGGCTTAACTGGATATAAACAGATAGAAGACTATAGATAGACCCAAGCCTTTTTCCCTAGACAAAACTTAAATCAAAGTGGATCAAAGACCTCAACATAATCCCAGCCACACTGAACCTATTAGAAGATAAATTGGGAAATACCCTTCAATTAATTGGTACAGGAGCTTAGGCCCTTCAACCAATCAGCAGTCTTGTGTAAATTGAGCTATGTTCCATAGCTCAACGATTGGACCACCTCTTTGGTGTCATAGTAATGGTGCCTGCACAGGGAGAGTGGGCTTAATATTCTGTACTTATTTTTCTTGTTTTATCAATTTTTATTTGAATTACAAACAAGACTGAATTACATGACAATCCCAGTTCCCATCTCCTAAGCCTGTGCCGACATGACTTATTGTACAGACAGTTGCTAGAGAAATACGACTTTGTGCTGGCTTGTACCGCCTCCTAGGGTGAGATGCTTCTACTAGACAATGGCAGTTGCGATGAAGAAGAAACCCCTGCTACAGGGAAAAGAGCCTCTGCAAAAAAGCACCAGTCCAAGGAGCAACTCTCTGGGAAGAGGCATTGCGTTTTTGAGAAAAGTCACTTATTCGAGAAGCATCTGTTGGCTGAGAAAGATATTCCTACTCAGAGAGGTTGCCTTAACAAGAAAAGAAAGCTTACAGAAAAGGGTTGTTCTACCGGTGGTTTGGCTGATAGAGCTTCCTATGGCGAGAGAGGCAGCCCTATTGAGAGACGTCAACCTGCAAATAAAGGTCTTTTTACTAAGAAGAGTCCATCTCCTCAGAAAAGTTACTTGGATGGGAGAAGACCCTCTATGGAAAACCATCTCCTTCAAGAGAATGACCGCTCATCCAAGAAACTTAGCTGTACAGAGAGAGATTGCCAGATAGAGGGAGACCGTTCTGTGAAGAGAGGACTCTCCACAGAGAAAGATCATCCTGTAGGGATATGTAGGCCTCCCAAGAAAAGTCACTTAGCAGTGACGGGTTACTCAGCAAAAAGGACTAGATCTGCAGGGAGAGATTGCCCCATCAAAAGCAGCCCTACAGAGAAGGTTCTCTTAGTTGACTAGGTTAACTGAGCATCGAGCAGACACTTGGCAGGTGAAGATAGCCCTACATGGAGAGGTCGCCACATCCAAGGCTGTCCTATAGTGGAGGGTCGCTCTGTGGACAGGGGTAAGACTGCAAAGAAAGACCTTCCACAGCGAAAGATCACTCCACAGGAAGAAGTCTTCCAGAGAAGAAAAGCAGCCCTGCAGAAGAGGGTTGCTCAGTCGAAAGAGTTAACTTGACGAGGAGCATACTCTTCGCAGGTGAAGATATCCCTACAGGGAGAGGTCTCTGCATCAGAAGGTGCCCTGCAGAAGAGGGTCGCTTGTTGGAAAGTGGCTACACCATGGAGAAAAGACCTTGCATAGGGAATAAACACCAAACATGGAGAAGTCACCCCCAGAAGAAAAGCAGCCCTGCAGAGGAGGGTCAGTCAGCATATAGGGGACCCTTTGCCTGGCAAAATCGCCGCACAGGAAGAGCTAGGCTTCCAAATAAGCGGCTGTGCAGAGAAACATCTACCTGTGGAGAGAAGTTGCTCTCTCAAAAAGAGTCATCCTGCAGAAAAGGGACCATCTTCCAAGAGAATCTACTCTGCAGGGAAAGTTCACTCTGGGGAGAGAGGCCATCCTGCTAAGTAAAACAGACAGCTCTCTGCCAAGAAAGGGAGCACCAGAAGAAATTTTGTCCTGGAGAGTATGTTGAGTTTCAAGACAGCTACACTGATGAAGAAAGTAACACAGGAGAAAATGGGTGCTCTGTGGAGAAAGGTCACCAACCAATGGAGTAAGGCTTTCATGTAGAGAAATCCTCTTTAGGATCCATGCCTACTGTGCCAGTTCAAGACCACATGAAGAATGCTCCAGAAAGCAGAATTGGCAGTGCTACCAGCCAAGTAGCCCAGGTCCCTCAGCAGAATGTGGCTGGGGCTGTCACCAGTGGTCAGCATATGCAGGCCGTAAATCTGAGAATGGGAGTTGAAGTGAAGTTGCCTCCACAACTAAAAGCATATCTTGTTGAGGACTGGGACTTGGTAAACAAACAGAAGAAGTTATTCCAACTCCCTGCTTAGAAGGATACAGATTGCATTCTTGCAAACTATGTGACTTTCTTGAAGTCACAGGGAAAGTCTGACAATAGGGACTATCCCATTGATGAACTTGTGTATGGAATTATAGTATTTCAACAACATGCTGGGCACCCAGATGCTCTACCAGTTTGAAAAACCCCAGTATGCCAAATTTCTCCTTGTTTACCCAGATATTCCGATGTCTCAGATTTATGGGGCTCCACAGTTCCTGCGATTATTTGTGAATATTGGAACTGCTTTGGCCCATTCGTCACTTAACAGGCACAGTCTTGTGTTAGTGTCCAGCTATATGCACAGTTTCCTTAATTACATAGCAGAGAATTCCACTTCTCTGTTTGGTGCAAGTAATTGCAAATTGGCTTCTGTCGCATATTGAGTTAATGCATTGTGAGGGTCTGCAGACCACTCTGTTATGACCTAGAACAGTAAACATTTCTATAATTGCAGAATTCATTGTTTATTTGATGTTATTGAAAACTAACCAGGTACAACAGGGATTAATATTTCATGTTACATATTGTTCTTATCAGAAATGAAAATAATAAAAGTTAAATAACAAAAAATTTGTTACACTAAAAAATTTGTTTTGCTTATTTGACAATATTGCTTGAATGTTGGTGCTTCTATCACTTCCACATCATGAGTTTCTACTATGTGTTTATATTGCATGATATTCCTAGTGCCAATGGATCAACATAATGGATATACACTAAACATGTGCATCCACATAATTAAAAATATAAAATCTTTTTAAAAATGTGAAAGAAATCGAAGGTATAGCTAAGCAATCACTGGTTGATTCCTTGGTTTCAACAGTGAAAGGAGCAGAAAAAGAGGAGGGATTGAGAAGAAGGAAAAGGAAGGAGGAATATACCAAGAAAGGGAAGAGGGGTTGTTAGAGAGGGGAGATGAATAGGAGGATGGAGAGGCAGAGAGGGGTGAGGAGAGAAATAGGTGGAGAAGAATAGGTGGGAGGAAGAAAAAAGAGAGGACATGGAGGTGGGGATAGAGATGAGCAGGAGGAGGGTGACATGACAGGGGAGTAGAAAGAGGAAGAAAATTAGAGGAAGGGGAGAAGAAAATGAGGAAGAAGAAAAGCCCAAGGGGAGAATGAAGAGGAAAGAATGAAGAGAAAGAAAGTGGGAAGTGAAGAGAGGAAGAAGAGGAGGGAGACAGGAAGGAAGATTTGGAGGGGAAGGAGTAAAGGTAGGAGGAGGAAAGACGAGGAGGGTATGATGAGAAGAAGAAGGGAAAGAGATAAGGAAGAGATGGAGGGATAGGAGAAGGATAGGAAAGGGAGGGGTGGAGAAGGAAGGGAGAAAAGAGGAAGTAGAGAGAGGAGAGGAGGACAAGAAGAGAAGCTGAGGGAGGAGAAGGAGGAAAAGAGAAGAGAGAAGAAGGAGAGAGGGAAAAGAGATGAGTGAAGAGAATGATGCAGAAGGAAATGGATGAAGAGAAGTGTGAGTAGATGGGGAGAGGAAGAGAAGAAAGTGAGGAATGAGAAGGAGGAAGAGAGGTGGGGAGAGCAGAAGAAAAGGAGGAGGGAAAGAAGGTGAGGGAGAAGAGAGGGGAAGAGAGAAGGAGAGAAAGGAAAAGGATAGGGAATGGCTCCCTCTGACATGGTATCTCTCATCCTGCTCTCTATTCACGCAACTCAACATTTCTGCTCCTCCATTTCCTCATCTCCCCTCTTCTCCTACTCTCATTCTGGCAGCTCCCTCTCGTCTACCCTCATGCTCCCGATTAGCTCAGGAGATCCCTCCCCTTCCCATTCAAGGGGTCCATGCATTTTTCCCTTATAGTCCTTGTTTCCTAGTTTCTTTGGTGAAGAGGATTGTAGGTTGGTAATCATTTGCTCTAAAAACATACATTTTTAATATATAGTCATCCCATATATCATGTTTATTAAATATTTGTATATGTCTATATCAACCCTATTTGTGAAATACTAAGTGCCTAAAGCAACACTGGGAACATAGTAATAATTCAATAATGTTGAATTAGTTTTTCTCTTCTTTTTTCATGTTGTCTAGGCTGACCTTCAATATGCTTTGTAGCTGGAAATGCCCTTGAATGATTGATCCTCAACCTTGCCAATTCTGAGTCATAGGTGTGTGCCACCATATCTGGTTCTTATACTATGCTAAGGACAGAACCCAGGGCGTCATAGATAGGTTGAAAGCACCCCAGAAACAGGGATACATCCCAGGATTTTTTAGTTTTCATCCTAGATTCTGCAATCTACAAAACTAAAGATTTTAAACTTTTTCCTTTCCATCTTTTTCACTTCCTTCTTTCTTCTCTTCCTCTCTTTCTCCCTCCCTTACCTTCTCTCTGTTTCTCTCTCTTTGGTTTGTTGAGAAAGTGTTTCTCTTGTGTAGTCCTGGCTGTCTTGGAACTTGCATTTTAATCCAGGCTGGCTTTAAAACTCATCGGCCTCTGCTGTCTAATTACTTGGATTAAAGGCACAGGCCACCATGCCAGTATCTTTCTTGTTCTCTTAAGAACCTAGGGCCTTGTGCATGTCAAGCAACTACTCTACCACTGATATACTGGCCCTGCCCACATTTTAATTCTCATCTTTAATAATCATCCAAGCTGACAGATACTTTTGACTGTTTTTTAAACTGATAATTAACAATTAATGTATGTAACATTATGCTTTGATATATATATATATATATATATATATATATATAATAAAAATCAAGTTAATTTACATGCTTATTACCTCATATTTATTGTTTTTGTGAATCTTTCACATTTGGTATTGTATTTGAGTGGTGGAGTTACAACAGAGTATTTCTTTTTTTGCATGTTATACTTTTCAACTCATATAAAATAAATTGTGTCACTTGATTTATTTATTCATTTTAAACATTTATCATTTGTTCATAAATTATATCCTGATAGGATTTTCCCTTCCCTCCACTTTCCCCAGTCCTTCCCTCCACATTATTTCTACCCCAGATCAACTCCTCCATTGTTATCCTTAAAAAAGAGAGTACTCTTCCTAGGGATATCAACCAACATGGCCTAACAAAAAATATTATGACTGGGCAGAAACCCTCAAGTTTGACGGAGGAAACCCACTAGGAGAAAAGAGTCCTAGGTACAGACAAATTGTCAGAGACACCCCAACTCCGAATTTTAGGGGTCCAACAAGAACAACATACTACACAACCCTAAGGTATATGAAGAGGACCTAGCTCAGACCCATACAGGGTCCTTCAGTTGATGTTTCTTGCTTCTTTCTCTGTGAGCCCCTATGAACCAGCCCTGCTTGGTTGATTATGTGGACAATATTCTTGTGGGTTCCTCATACCCTTGGGCTCCAAAGTCCTTCCTCCTCCTCTTCCTTGTGGTTCCCGAGCTCGGGCTGTGGGTCTCTGTGTCTGCTCCCATCAGTTGCTGGATGGCACCACTCTCTGGTAATAGTTGAGCTAGGTACTGATCTATAAGCACAGCAAAACATCATTAGGAATCATTTCAATGAATTTTTTTGTCAGTCTTGTTCAGTTCTATCCTGGGTCTTTAGGCTGTCCTGCCTCTGGTTCCTGTCCATTCAGACAGTGTCAAGCATTGGCTGTCTCCCATGGTGTGGGCCTCAAGTTGTACTAGTCATGGCTTGGCCACTCCCACAAGTCCTGCATCACCATTGCCCAGTACATCATTCAGGTAGGTAGACTGAAGTTTTTGTGGCTGGATTGATGTCCCTGTCACACAGCTGGAAGCCTTGACTGCTTATAGAAGATGTTTGGTTAGGGCTCTGTATCCCTCATTTTTAGGAGACTTCATTAGGCTCACTTGGATAGATTCCAGGGAGTTTCCACTGCCCTAGGTTTCTACATTGCTCCCCAGTTTCTGTAGTCTCCTTTCATACTCTTTCCCTCTGTCCCTCACACCTCCCCATCTGATCACTCCTGTTATGATACACTCCTGTCCCCAGTCCAACTACACCATCTATTCTATTTTCCCTTCCCAGGGAGACTCATGTGTACGCTTTGAGCCCTCCTTGTTACTAGACTCTCTAGGACTGTGGATTGTAGCATGATTATTCTTTACTTAATAGTTAATGCCTACTTATAAATGAGTACATATGATGTTTGTTTTTCTGGGTCTGGGTTACCTCACTCAGTATGATATTTTCTAGTTCCATCAATTTGCCTGAAAATTTTATGATGTCATTATTTTTAACAGGTGAGTAATACTTCATTGTATAAATGAGCCATATTTTCTTTATCCATTCTTCGTTTGAGGAACAGCTAGGTTGTTTCCCGCTTCTGATAGCCAGAAGTTAACATGGTTGAACAAGCGTCATTGTGGTAGGCTGGATTGTCCTTTGAATATAGGACCAAGAGTGGTATATCTGGGTCTTGAGGTAGATTAGTTCCCATTTTCTGAAGAACTGTTGTATTGATTTCCAAAGTGGCTGTACAAGTTTGTACTCCTACCAGCATTAGAATGTTCACCTTGCTCCACATCCTCTCCAACATAAACTGTCACTTGTGATTTGATCTTAGCCATTCTGACAGATGTAAGATGGAATCTCAAATTAGTTTTGATTTTCATTTCCCTGATGACTAAGGATATTGAACATTTCTTTAAGTGCTTCTCAGATATTTGTGATTCCTCTATTGAGAAGTCTTTATATAGATCTGTATCCCATATTTAAATTGGATTATTTAGTTTGTTGATGTCTAGTTTTTTTTTTTCCGAGACAGGGTTTCTCTGCATAGCTTTGGAGCCTATACAGGCACGTGCTCTGTAGACCAGGGTGGTCTCAAACTCACAGAGATCCTCTTGCTTCTGCCTCCTGAGTGCTGGGATTAAAGGCATGTTCCATCAACACCCGGTGGATGCCTAGGTTCTTGAATTGTTTGCATTTTGGATATTGGTCCTCTGTTGGATGCTGGGTTGGGGAAGATCTTTTTCCATTCAGTACGCTGCCATTTTGTCCTGTTGACACTATTGGTGGCCTTACAGAAGCTTCTCAGTTTCATGATGTCCACTTATTGATTGTTGTTCTTTGTACCTGTGCTATATCAGTGTTCTGTTCAAGAAGTTGTCTCCTTTGATTATGGATTCAAGGCTATCCCCCACTTTCTCTTCTATTAGGTTCAGTGTATCTGGTTTTATCTTGAGATCTTTGATGTACTTGAGCTTTGTGCAGGGTAATATATATGAATCAATTTGCATTCTTCTATATGCTGACATTAGTCTAACTAGAAACTAACACCATTTGTTGAAGATGCTTTATTTTTTCGATCATAAGTTTCTATCTTCTTTACCAAAAGTTGGTATATATAGGTGTGTGGATTTAAGACTGGATATTCAATTCAGTTCAGTTTATCAAACTGTTTATTTTATGTCAATGCCATGAGTTTTTTTTAACTGTAATTCTGTAGTAGAACCTGAAATCAGGGGTAGTGATACCTCTGTATTCTTTTATTGTACAGGATTGCTTGAGGTATCTTCAGTCTTTTATTTTTTCCGTATGAAACTGAGCATTATCCTTTCAAGGTCTGTAAGGAATTGAGATTGAATTTCCATGCATAATATGTTGAATGTGTAGATTGATTTTGATAGGATGGCCATTTTTATTATGTTAATCCTTCTGATCCATGAGCATGGGAGTCTTTCCATCTTCTGATATCTTCTTCAATTTTTCTTTTCAAAGACGTGAAATTTTTGTCATGCAAGTCTTTTATTTGCTTGGTTATAGTTATCTCAAGACATTTTATATTATTTGTTATGATGAAGGATGTTA
This sequence comes from Cricetulus griseus, assembly GCF_003668045.3. Classification (NCBI taxonomy): domain Eukaryota; kingdom Metazoa; phylum Chordata; class Mammalia; order Rodentia; family Cricetidae; genus Cricetulus; species Cricetulus griseus. The sequence continues at coordinate 59,721,128 of NC_048601.1, read as the reverse complement.
ATTCCCTGATTTCTTTCTTAACCCAGTTTTCTTTTGTTATAGGAGAGCTACTGAATTTTTTTTAGTTAGTCTTGTACCAGCCACTTCACTAAAGGTGTTTATCAGTTGTATGGGTTTTCTGGTAGAATTTTGGGATCACTTATGTAAACTATCATATTATCTTCAAATAATAATAGTTTAACTTTTTCCTTTCTACTCTGTATCACCATGATCTCTTATAGTTGTTTTATTAATCTCACTAGAACATCAATTACTATATTGAATAGATACTGAGAGAGTGTACAGCCTTGTCTTTTTCCTGATTTTAGTGGAAATGATTTAAGTTTGTCTCCAGATAATTTCATGCTGGCTATCAGCTTGCTGTAAATTGTCTTTCTTATGTTTGAGTATGTCCCTTGTATACCTAATCTCTCCAAGACTTCCAACATGAAGGGGTGTTGGATTTTGTCAAAAACTTTCTAATGATTTTTTTCACTTGATGGGATGATCATGTGGGTTTTTTTTCAGTTTGTTTATATGGTGGGTTACAGTTTTTCATATGCTGATCCACACTTGTTTGTCTTGTATGAACCCTATTTGATCATGGTGGGAGATCTCGATGTGTTCTTGGATTTGGTTTGTTAAATTTTTTTTTGAGGGTCAGCATTTTCTGATTCTGTCTGTTTTGTACAAGTAAATTCCTTTTTTTTCGTTTTTTAGTTTTATTAGTTCAAATTACGGACAAGCTTGCTTCAGATGTCAATCCCTTGTTCCTCTCCCTCCCCTCCCCCAACATAATTTTATAAAATATTTTTGCATCAATCTTCATGAGGGAAATTGGTATGTAATCCTTGTTCTTGGTTGAAACTTTGTGTGGTTTGGGTGTGTTTCTGTATTGATATTGTTCCTTCTGTATTGGAGCTAGATATTCTTTGAAAGTCTGGTAGAATTCTGTGCTAAAACCATCTTTCCATGAGCTTTTGTTTATTTATTTATTTATTTTTTGGTTGGGAGACTTATTGATTGCTTCTATTTCCTTTTGAGTTGTAGATCCAAAGACTTAACTTTGGTAAGTGGTATCTATCAAGAAAATTATCCCTTTTCTTTTGCATTTTCCAATTTTGTGGTGTACAGGTTTCTAAAGTATGATCTAATGATTTTTGGATTTCCTCAGAGTTTGTTGTTATGTCCCCCTTATTGTTTCTGATTTTGTTAAGGTGGATAGTTTCTCTCTGCTTTTCAGTTTGGATAAGAGTTTTTCTATCTTCCTGATTTTTCTCAAAGAACCAACTCTTTGTTTCATTGATTCTTTGTAATGTTCTCTTTGTTTCCATTTTATTGATTTCCATCCTTGTTTTGATTATTCCCTGCCATCTATTCCTCTGTGGTGTGCTTGTTTCTTTTTATTCCACAGCTTTTAGGTGTGCTGGTAATTTGCTAGTATGAGATTTCTCCAATTTCCTCATACAGGTACTTAGTTCTATGAACTTTCCTCTTAGCACCACTTTTATTGTGTTCACTAAGATTGTATATATATTACACATCCATTTTAATTGAATTCTAGATACTCTTTGATGTCTTTATTCCTGTCTTGACTCATCAGTCATTCAGTAGACGCTTATTCAGTTTGCATGATATTTTAGGCTTCCTGTTGTTAAAATTCAATTTTACAATGGAATCTTGAAATTCACAGGCAAATGGATGAAACAAGAAGAGACAATCCTGAGTGAAGTAACCGAGTCACAAAAGATAAAAATGGTGTGTACTCACTCATAAATAGATTTTAGACCTAGAGCAAAGAAGTAGAAGCCTATAATCCATACTGCCAGAGAAGCTAGAAAACAAGGAGGACCCTAAGAGAAACATACATAGTCCCCCAAAGAAGGGGAAAGGGACAAGATCTCTTAAGCTAATTGAGAGCATGGGGGAGGGGAGAGGGATTGAGAAGAAAGAGTAGGAGAGAAGAGTAGGGGAGAGGAGGACAAAAGAGAGCAGGGAGATTGAGTCAGGGGAAGAATAGAGGACAGCAAGAAAACAGATACCATAATACCATTATAGTTTTAAAAGAGGAATCAGGCACTAGGTAAATGTCCAAAGATCTACAAGCGTGACTCAACTAATAATCTAAGTAATAGTAGAGAGGCTACCTTAAAAGCACTTCTTAGATAATGACATTGATGATTACCTCATATGCCATCCTAGAGCATTCATCCAGTAGCTGATGGAAGTAGAAGCAAACATCCACAGCTAAACACTGAGCTGAACCCAGTAATCCAGTTGCAGAGAGGAAGGGATGATGAGCAAAGGGGTCAAGACTAGGCTGGAGAAACCCACAAAAAACAGCTTACCTGAATAAGGGCCTACTCATGGACCCCAGACTGATAGCTGAGAAACCAGCATAAGACTTTTCCAGACTCCCTGAATGAGGATGTCAGTTTGGAGGACTGGGGAATCTATGGGACCTCTGGTAGTGCATCAGTATTTATCCCTAGTGCATGAATGGACTTTGGGATCCCATTCCACTTAGAGGGATACTTTCTAAACCTAGACATATTGGGGAGGGTCTAGACCCTTCTCCAAATGATATGACAAACTTTAAGATCCCCCATGCAAGGCCTCACCCTCCCTATGGGGCAGTAAAGGTATGGGTTGGGCGTTGACTGGGGGCAGGGGAGGAGGGGAGGGTTATGGAACTGGGATTGATATGTAAATGAAGCTTGTTTCTAGTTTAAATTAAAAAATAAAATAAAATCCAGTTTTAATCTGAAGTGGTCTGAAAAGATACAGTGGATTATTTCAATTTTCTTGTATGTGTTTCGATTTGCTTTGTGACCAAGTATGTGGTCAATTTTTGAAAAAGTTCTGTGAGGCGCTGAGAAAAAGGTATATTCTTTTTTGTTTTGGTGAAATGTTCTGTAGATATCTTTTAGGTCCACTTGGCTTATAATATCTGATAGCTCCATAATATCTCTTTTTAATTTTTGTCTGCATGATCTGTTTATTGATAAGAGTGGGGCATTGAAGTCCCCAGTATCATTGTTTAAGGTTCGATGTGTGATTTAAGCTTTAGTAGTGCTTCTTTACAAACATGGGTGCCCTTGTACTTGGAGGGTATAGATGTTAAGAATTGAAAAATCATCTTAGGTGAACTTTTCCTTTAAATTTTGTTTGAAGTCTATTTTGTTAGATATTAGTATGGCTATATCAGCTTGTTTCTTAGGTACATTTGCTTGAAAAATCTTTTTCTTATCCTTTACTCTGTTTTGATGTTGAAGTGTTTCTTGTGTGCAGCAGAAGGATGGATACTGTTTTCACATCCATTCTTCTAATCTGTGACTTTTTGTTGAGGAATTGAAACTATTGATATTGAGAGACACCAATGTCTAATGATTGTTAAATTCTGATATTTTGTTGTTGTTGATAGTAGTGTGTGTGTCTCTCTCTCTCTCTGTGTGTGTGTGTGTGTGTGTGTGTGTGTGTGTGTTTCCCTTCATTTGGTTTTGCTGCCATGAGATTGTTTACTTCCTGTCTTTTCATGGATGTAACTAAAATCTTTGGGTTGAAGATTTTATTCTTGCATTTTCTCTGGGGCTGGATTTGTGGATTGACATTGTGTAAGTTTGGTTTGTGGGTGGGCCTTATCTGGGCCTCAGGTAAAGCAGCTATATCATTTATTATTATGGACAAGAACTATCACATGCATTGCCAGTATCTAACAGCAACTTTCACAAAGGTGGAAAAATAATGATAGTTGGTAGTGACAATCATTCAGAGAAATGGATATTCTTCATCATTGTAAGAATTGTAGTGGGAAGATAGGTCAGGTTTTATGATGACAAAGATTGTAGGGCAATGAAAATTCATGGAGTAGGGTAAAGTGATACTACAAATAAAATGAATTTGTCAGTATCCAGGAAAGCTAAATGTACATGTGTTCTGTAATCCAGTAGTTCTACCTCAGGTAGAAACACTTGTCTACATATACAAGAAGACATTGAAAATAGTTATAACCCAGGTGTGGTGGACCACACCTTTAATACCATCATTTGGGAGGAAGAGGCAGGAAGATCTCTGTGCATTGAAAGCCAGCCTGAACTGCAGAATTAGTTTAAGACTAACAAGGGCTTTATAGAGAGAACTTGCATAAAATAAAGCAGTGTTACTTATTACAGCAAAAATATACAAGCAATATAGATGTCTACCATGAAGGAAATTCAAAGTTGGTAGCATGGCCATCTAGTTATAACATGCAAACAACTACGTAAATAATGAACTGGAGATACATGTATAAGCCTGGACAAGCCTGAAAAGTACAATGCTATATTAGAGAAGCATATTTCAGGAGAATTTATGCAAGATAAAGTTTAAAAGCAAGCAAAATCACAATATATATTGTTTATGCATATATAAACTATATATGTATCTATGCATGAATAATTTTTATTTATAGATAACAAAAGTTTAAGACTTTTATGGTTGTAAGAAATTACAAAAGGAGGGGATGATTTACCTCAGAGTAAAGGGTTGGGATAAGATACTCCAATCATATGTACCCAAGAAACGAGCTGGGGTAGCTATCCTAGTATCTAACAAGATAGACTTCAACCTAAAATCAATAAAAAAGAAATGAAGGTCATTTCATATTCATCACAGGAAAAAATCCATCAGGAAGAAGTCTCTATTCTAAACATCTATGCCCCAAATACAATGGCACCAGCATTCATAAAAGAAACATTATTAAAACTCAAATCCTAAATAGGGACTCACACAGTTATAGTGGGAGACTTCAACACCCCACTTTCATCCCTGGACAGGACCACCAGAAAGAAACTTAACAAAGAGACAAAGGAAATAACATAAGTTATGACCCAAATGTGATTAACATATATTTATAGAACTTTCTATGCAAACACAAAAGAATATATCTTCTTTTCAGAATCACATGGAACCTTCTCAAAAATCGTCCACATTCTCGGCAACATAGCAAACCTCAACAGGTACAAAAAAAATGGAATAATCCCCTATGTCTTATCAGACCAACATGCTTTAAAGTTAGAAATCAAAAATAAATCAAAGTGCAAAAAAACCTACCAACACATGGAAATTGAACAACATGCCATTGCAACATTCCTGGGTCAAGGAAGAAATAGAAAAATTAAAGACTTCCTAGAATTCAATGAAAATGTTGACACAACATACCCATACTTATGGGACACTTTGAAAAGAGTACTAAGGGGAAAGTTCATAGTTCTAAGTACTCAGATGAAGAAACTAGAGAATAGCCACACTGAAACTTGACATCACAGCTGAAAGCTCTAGAAAAAATGGAAGCAAATTCACACCGGAGGAGCAGACAACAGGAAATAATCAAACTGAAGGCAGAAATCAATAAAGGTGAAACAAAGAAAACAATTAAAAGAATCAGTATAACAAAGAGTTGGTTCTTCGAGAAGATCAACAAGATAGACAAACCATTATCCAAACTAACTGAAAGGCAGAGAGAGATGATGTAAATTAATAAAATCAGAAATGAATAGGGTGACATAGCAATGGACACAGAGGAAATTCAGAGAATCATCAGGTCATACTTTGAAAACCTGTACTCCACCAAATTTAAAAATTTAAAGGAAATGAGCAATTTTCTGGACAGTTATCACTTTTGAAAATTGTATCAAGAACAGATAAGCAACTTAAACAGACCTATATCAACTAAGGAAATAGAAGCAGTCATCAAAAGTCTCCCAACCAAAATGCCCGGTGCCAGATGGCTTGACAGAAGAATTCTACCAGAAATTCAAAGAAGTACTAATAACAATACTCCTCAATTTTTTCCACAAAACAAAAACAGAAGGGACATTGCAAAACTCTTTTCACGTGGCTACAATAACCTTGATACCAAAATCACACAAAGAAACAAGTAAGAAGGAGAACTACAAACCAATATCCCTCATGAACATTGATGCAAAAATTCTCAATAAAATCCTGGCAAATCGAATACAAGATCATATTAGAGAAATACACCATGATCAAGGAGGCTTCATCCCAGGGATGCAAGGATGGTTCAACATACGAAAATCCATAAATGAAATCCATCATATAAAAAGACTGAGGAAAAGAAACACATGATCATCTCACTAGATGCTGAAAAAGCCTTTGACAAAATCCAACACCCCTTCATGATAAAGGTCTTGGAGAAATCAAGGACAACAGGAACATACCTCAACATAATAAAAGCAATATACAGCAAGCCAACAGCCAACATCAAATTAAAGGGAGAAAAACTCGATCCAATTCCTCTAAAATCAGGGACAAGACAAGGCTGTCCACTCTCTCCATTCCTCTTCAATACTGTCCTGGAAATCCTAGCTAGTGCAATAAGAAAACAAAAGGAGATCAAGGGAATACACATTGGAAAGGAAGAAGTCAAACTCTCACTATTTGCAGACTATATGATAGTCTACATTAGTGACCTGAAAAACTCTTGAACTTTCAGAAGTCAGTTATTACATTTCACTATGAAGGGTCACCACAATTAATCAGACTTGGTGACAAGTTTCTTTACCTGCAGAATCATCTTGCCAGCCTTTAATTTCCCTTTTTTGAGACATAATTTCACTGTGGAGCCCTTTCCGCCGACTACTCTCACCCTACTCCAGTCCAAGCATCATTCAGCCAGATCTCCCCAGGCTTGTGCCTTCTTGGAGTAGACATGCCCAGGTAGGGAGGAGCTCCCTGAATCTGGGTAAAGGCCACTCTACCTTACCTTTCTGCTGACCGATCTGCAACGAGTGAGTTATCCACTGCTCTCGCCCAGCTCCCTTCCAAAGCCCCATCCACCCTGATCTCCCTGGGCCTGCTCATGCTTGGGGTAGACCTGCCCAGACAGTGAGGAACTTCCTGAGCTTGGAAACATCCCACTCTTACTTCCTGTCCCTTCCCACACACCTGACCCCATGGAGGCCTAACTCCTTCAGAGTGAGGAGACTACCAGGAGAGGCAAGACCATCCAGAGGTGCACATATGGAATTCCTGGCTCACACACACTACTGGGTAACAAGAGGTGATAGAGAGACCCCTCTTGCACTCACTGGAAAAAGATATGGGAAGAAGACAGAATAAGAACTCGCTCAACAACAGAATGACCAACATGACACCACCAGAATCTAGGGACTCCACTCCAGCAAGATCTGAAAAGCTCAACACACTGCATGAAGCAGAGATGGAGCTCAAAAATTACCTCAGCAAGATGATAGAGACCTTTAAAGAGGAAACAAGAAAATCCCCTAAAGAAATAGAAGAAAAAGCAAACAAAAAATTACAAGAAATGAAGGAAAAGACAAACCAAAAAATTCAAGAAATAAACAAATCTCTGAAAGAATCTAAAGAAACCCAAGAAAAAAACAACCAAACAAGTGAAGGAAATTCTTGAAAGAGTTCAAAGCATGAAAGCTGAAATAGACACAATAAAGAAAACATAGAATGAGGCGATGCTGCAAATGGAAAGACTGGGTAAATGATCAGGAACTAAAGATGTGTGAATAACTAATAGAATCCAAGAGACGGAAGAGAGTATCTCAGCTATTGAAGCCTCTCTAGAAGATATAGATTCATCATTCAAAGAAAAACCTCAAGTCCAACAAATCCCTGACACAAAATATAAAGGTAATATGGCACACCATGAAAAGTCCAAACCTAAGAATAATAGGTAAAGAAGAAGGTGAAGAAACACTGCTCAAAGGTACAGAAAACATATTCAACAAAATCATAGAAGAAAACTTCACCAACCTACAGTAGGATATGCCTATGAAAGTACAAGAAGCTTACAGGACACCAAACAGACTGGACCACAAAAAGAAGTCCCCCCAACACATAATAATCAAAACACCAAATCTACAGAATAAAGAGAAAATATTAAGAGCAGCAAAGGAAAAAGGCCAAGTAACATATAAAAGCAAACCAATCAGAAGCACACCCAACTTCTCAATGGAAACTCTGAAAGTCAGAAGGTCTTGGATAGATACCCTACAAGCACTAAGGGAGCATGGATGACAACCCAGAATACTGTACCCAGCAAAACTTTCAGTCACTATAGATGGAGAAAACAAAATATTCCATGACAAAAACAGATTTAAACAATACATATCCACAAATCCAGCACAAAAGAAGGTTCTGGAAGGAAAACTCCAACCCAACGAGTATGACTACACTCACAAAAACACAGGCGATAATCTAATTTTACCAAACAAAAAAGAAGTAGGAGGGTGAAATCCACACACAATGTCACCACCAACAATAAATCCAAAACAAACAAGAACCAACGAACAATGGACATTAATATCCCTAAATATCAATGGTCTTAACTTGCCCATAAAAAAGATATAGGCTAACAGAATGGATACGAAGACAGAATCCATCCTTATGCTGTTTACAAGAAACACACCTCAACTTCAAAGACAGGCAATAACTCAGAGTAAAAGGATGGGAAAAGATTTTCCAATCAAATGGGCCCAAAAAACAAGCTGTTGTAGCAATCCTAATATCTAACAAATTAGACTTTAAACTAAAATCAATCAAAAGAGATTAAGAAGGGCATTTCATACTCATCACAGGAAAAGTCCATCAAGATGAAGTCTCAATCCTGAACATGTACGCCCCAAATATGAAGGCACCCACATTTGTGAAAGAAATATTACTAAAGCTCAAACCACACATAAAACCACACAGACGTATAGTAGGAGACTTCAACACTCCCCTTAGGCCACTAGAAAGGACCACCAGACAGAAACTTAACAAAAGAAACAAAGGATCTGAAAGAAGTTATGACCCAACTGTGTTAACCAATATCTATAGAGCATTCTATCCAAACTCAAAAGAATATACCTTCTTCTCAGTGTCACATGGCACCTTCTCTAAAATTGACAACATAGTAGGCTACAAAGAAAACCTCCACAGTTACAAAAGAATTGAAATAACCCCCTGTATCTTATCAGATATCCATGCATTAGCTAGAATTCAACAGCAATATGAATGGCAGAAAAACTACATACTCTTGGAAAATGAATAACACACAACTACAGTATTACTGGGTTGAGGAAGAATTAAAAATGAAATTAAAGACTTCCCAGAATTTAATGAGAATGCAGGCACAATATACCCAAACTTATGGGATACTGTGAAAGCAGTGCTAATAGGGAAGTTTGTAGCACTAAGTGCCCACATGAATAAAGTGGAGAAAAGTCACATTGGAGAATTGATAGAACAATTGTAAGCATTAGAGCAAAAAGAAACAAACTCAGCAAGGAGTAGTAGACGCCAGGAAATAACCAACTTGAGAGCTGAAATAAATAAAGTAGAAGCTAGGAAAACATTACATATAATCAATGAAACAAAGAGTTGGTTCTTGAGAAGATCAACAAGATAGACAAACCTCTAGCCAAACTAACCAAAAGGCAGAGAGTGAGCATGCTAATTAACAAAATCAGAAACGAAAAGGGGGATATAATAACAGACACTGAGGAAATCCAGAGAATCTTCAGGTCATACTTTGAAAACCTTTACTCTACACAATTCGAAAACCTAAAGGAAATGGACAGTTTTCTTGATAAATATCACTTACCAAAATTAAACCAAGATCAGATAAACAGTTTAAATTGACCCATAACACCTAGTGAAATACAAGCAGTCATCAAAAGCCTCCTAACCAAAAAAAGCCCAGGGACAAATGGCTTCAATGCAGAATTCCACCAGAAATTCAAACAAGAGCTGATACCAGTACTCCTCAAACTGTTCCACACAATAGAAGCAGATGGGATATTGCCAAACTCTTTCTACTAGGCTACAATCACTTTGAAACCCAAACCACACAAAGATATGAATAAGAAAGAGAACTACAGACCAATACCCCTCATGAACATCGATGTTAAAATACTCAATAAAATATTAGTGAACCGAATCCAAGAACATATCAGAAAAATCATCCGCCACGATCAAGTAGGCTTATCCCAGGGATGCAAGGAGGGTTCAACATACGAAAAGCCAACAATGTAATCCACCATATAAACAAACTGAAAAAGAAAAACCACATGATCATCTCACTAAATACTGAAAAAGCCTTTGATAAAATCCAACATCCTTTCATGATAAAGATCTTGGAGAGAAAGGGAATAACAGGAACTTATCAAAACATGATAAACACAATATACAACAAACCAATAGCCAACACCAAAATAAATGGAGAGAAACTCAAAGAGATTCCTCTAAAATCAGGAACAAGACAAGGCTGTCCACTCTCTATATTCCTCTTCAATATTGTAATTGAAGTTCAACCTAGAGCAATAAGACAAGAAAAGGGGATGAAAGGGATACAAATTGAAAAGGATGAAGTCAAACTTTCACTATTTGCAGACTACATGATAGTCTACATTAGTGACCTGAAAAACTATACCAGGAAACTCCTACAGCTGATAAACACCTTCAGCAAGGTAGCAAGATACAAAATTAACTCAAAAAAATCTGTAGCCCTACTGTATACAGATGATAAACCCAATGAGAAAGATATCATGGAAACATCAAGCAACATAAAATATCTGGGGGTAACACTAACCAAAAAAATTGAAAGACCTGTACAATAGGAACTTTGAGACTTTAAAGAAAGAAATTAAAGAATATAGCAGAAAATGGAAAGATCTCCCATGTTCGTGGATAGGTAGAATTAACATAGTAAAATGGCAATCCTACCAAAAGCAATCTACAGATTCAATGCAATCCCCATCAAAAACTCAACACAGTTTTTCACAGACATTGAAAGAACAATACTCAACTATATATGGAAATATAAAAAACCCAGGATAGCCAAAACAAGTCTTTACAATAAAATATCTTCTGGAGGCATCACCATCCCTGACTTCAAGCTCTACAATAGAGTCATAGTTCTGAAAACAGCTAGGTAGTGTCACAAGAATAGAGAGAACGACCAATGGAATCGAATTGAAGACCCAGATAGTAACCCACGCAACTATGAACACCTTATTTTTGACAAAGGTGCTAAACCTATACATTGGGGAAAAGATAGCATCTTCAACAAATGGTGCTGTCACACTTGGATTCAGGCATGCAGAAAATTGCAGATAGATCCATACCTGTCATCATGTATGAAACTTAAGTGCAAATGGATAAAAGATTCCTCCATAAATCCAGCCACAATGAATCTTCTAGAAGAGAAAGTGGGAATTACCCTTGAACAAATTGGCACAGGAGACCAATTCCTGAACCTCACGCCAGTACCACCGATACTGAGGACTGCAATTAATAAATGGGACCTCCTGAAACTGATAAGATTCTGTAAGGCAAAAGACACAGTCAGTAAGACAAAAGGAACACCCACAGAATGGGAAAAGATCTTCACCAACCACACATCTGACAGAGGACTGATTTCCAAAATATACAAGAAGCTCAAGAAGCTAGCCACTAAAACACCAAAAAATGAAATTAAAAAGTGGGGTGAAGAACTAAACAGATAATTGTCAACAGAGGAATCTGTAATGGCTGAAAGACTCTTAAGAAAGTGCTCAAAATCCTTGGCCATCAGAGAAATGCAACTCAAAACAATTCTGAGATACCACCTCACACATGTCAGAATGGCTAAAATCAAAAACACCAATGACAATCTATGCTGGAGGGGATGTGGAGAAAAAGGAACACTCCTCCATCGCTGGTGGGAGTGTGAACTTATAAGACCACTCTGGAAATCAGTATGGCAATTGCTCAGAAAAATGGGAATCAATCTGCCTCATGATCCAGCCATTCCTCTCTTGGTTATATACCCAAATAGTTCATGTTCATACAACAAGGACATATGGTCAAACATGTTCATAACAGTATTATTTGTAATAGCCAGAATGGAAGCAATCTATATGCCCCTCAACTGAAGAATGGATAGAGAAAATGTGGCACATCTATACAATGGAGTACTACTCAGCAGAAAAAAGCAATGGAATCTTGAAATTTGCAGGCAAATGGATGGAACTATAAGAACCCATCCTATGTGAGGTAACCCAGTCACAAAAAGACAAACATGGTATGTACTCACTCATATATGAATTTTAGACATAGAGCAAAGGTTTACCAGCCTATATTCCTCTTCAACAAAGAAACTAGGAAACATGAAGGATGCTAAGGGATAAATAGACCAAAGTAATGGGAAGTGGTATGAAATCCTGAGCTAATTGGGAGCATGAGGGTAGGGGAGAGGGTGCTGCCACAGTAAGAGAACAAGAAGAGGAGTAGATGAGAAGAAATGTAGGAGCAGAGATATTGAGTAGGGGAAAGAATAGAAGAGAGAGAGCAGGATGAGAGATACCATATTAGTGGGAGCTACTATAGATCCAAGAAGAGATCTGGAACTAGGGAGATCTCCAGAGACCTACAAGGATGACACAATCTGGCAATCCAGGCAATGGTGGAGAGGATAACCTAAAAGCCCTTCCCCCAAAATGAAATTGATGTCTACTCTTTATGCCATCCTAGAGCCCTCATCCAGTGGCTGATGGAAGCAGAGACAGACATCCACAGAAATACACTGAGCTGAAATCTGGAATCTAGTTAAAGAGAGGGAGCAATGAAGATCGAAGGTGGCTGTCCTAGGTTGGAGAAACCCACAGAAACAGTTGGCCTGAACAAGGGAGAGCACATCACCCCCAGATGCTATCTGGGAGGCCAGTACAAGACTGATCCATCTCCCTGAACATGGATGCCAGTAAGGAGGCCTCTGCACTCCAGGGAGCCTCTGGAATTAGATTAGCATTTTTTCTTGGTATAAGAAGGGACTTTGAGGGCCCATCCCACGTGAAGGGATACACTCTGGCCCTGGACCCATGGGGAAGGGCCCAGACCCATCACAGGAAGATTTGGTGGACTTTGTAGAGCCCTTGTTGAGGGCCCTACACTGCCTGGGGAGTGGTGGGTGGAAGGAGTGGGTGCTAGGTTGGGGGTGGGGGAGGAGGAATGGGGGGTGAGCGGAGGGAGAGGAAGAAGGGACTTTCATGTGAAACAAGCCTGTTCCCTAACTTGAATTAATAAAAAAATAAATAAATAAAAATTTCACTGTGTAGTCCAGGTTGGTAGCAAACTTGTTATCCTCTTTCCTCAGCCTCCTGATTCCTGAGATTATGGGCATTCGGCATGCCACTGTGCCTGACTGTGATAGTGTCATAATTAGAAAAAGTTTGTCTTCAAAAAGGAACTGTTCTAGTTTGCTTTTCCTTGCTATGATAAACACCATCATTATCTGAGAAACCATTGGCATTTGATAGCTTTTGGGAGAGGGAGAGTCAATATTCTTTAACAACATGATCCCTGGTAGGTAGGTGGAACACACTCCAGGGCAGCTCCCACTTAAAAGAGTATTCAGGCAACACAAACTGTACTTGATGGGAGAAAACAAAAAAAGAAGAAAATTCAAAGTTGCATTTGTAGAGATGTGAGGACAGAGAATGTCGATATGAAGGAGTTGGGAAAGGTGAGCATGATCCAAATACATTGTATGAAATTCTGAAGATTTAATAAAACTACCATTTTGGGGCTAAAGAGATGGCCCAGCAATAATGGATGTTCTTCCAGAGACTCTGGGATTCCCCAGGAGAGTCTACATCCTCTTTGGACTGCTGTGGGTACTGCATGCACATGGTTAAGAGACATGCATTCTGGAAAAACACCCTTGTACATAAAATTAAACAATTAAAATATTATTTAAAAAGACAAAAACCAAACAAACAAGGAACAAAAACCCATCATGATCAAAAGCAACTAGGGATGGCCAGAATGGCTCAAATCAAAAACACCAAACAGTTTATGTTGGAGAGGATGTGGAGAAAGAGGAACAGTCCTCCACTGCTGGTGGTAGTGCAAGCATGTAAGACCACTTTGGAAATCAGTATGGTGGTTTCTAGGTATAATGGGAATCAGTCTACCTAAAGATCCAGCAATTCCTTTCTTGGTCATATAACCAAAGAGTGCAAATTCATACAAGGACATACGTTCAACTATGCTCATACTAGCATTGGTGGTAATAGCCAGAACCTGGAAGCAACCTAGATACACCGAACCAAAGAATGGTAGGAGAAAAGGTGTTATATTTACACAAAGGAGTACTACTCAGTGAAGAAAACAATGAAATATTGAAATTTTCAGGCAAATGGATGGAACTGGAAGAAACCATCCTGAGTGAGGTAACCCAATCACAGAAAGACAAGCAGGGTATGGACTCACTTACATATGGATATTAGACATAGAGCAAAGGACTACCAGCCTACAATCCACACCACCAGAGAAAGGAGGAAACATGGAGGACCCCAAGAGAAGAACTTATGGGCCCAGAAGAAGTGGAGGGGGACAAGAATCTCCGAGCAAATTGGGAGCACAGGAGTAGAGAGAAAGGGGGTGGAAAGGGGAGAGGAGTAGAAGGGGAGGAGTGAGAAGAAGAGGAGAGAGCAGGAGAACTGAGACAGAGGAAGAATACAGGAGGGCAAGAAAGGAGATCCCTTGATATAGGGAGCCTGTATAGATTTGGAGAGAAGTCTGGCACATGGGAATAGTTAGGGTATCTACAAGGATGACCACAACTAAGAATGCAAGCAGTGATAGAGAAGCTGCCTTTGAAGCCCTTCCCCTATAATGAGATTGATGTTTAACTTGGTTGCCACCCCTAGAGACTTCATCCAGTAGCTGTTCGATGCAGAAACAGGCATCCGCAGCTGAGCACTGAACCATACCCCCGGAATCCGATTGTTGAGAGAGAGGAGGGGTGAGAAAAGAAGCCAAGACAGTGCTGCAGAAACTTGCAAAACCAGTAGACCTGACTGAGTGAGAGCATGAGAGCATGGAGACTCTAGTTGAAAAGCCTGAGAACCATCATTGGACTGAACCAAGACCTCTGAATGTGGATGCCAGCTAGAAGGCCAGGGCAGTCTATGGAACCTATAACAGTGGAGCCAGTCTTCAAGCCTAGAGCACAAATAGACTTTGGGAGCCCATTCCCTAAGTATGGATGCTATTGAAGCCCAGATATGGGAATGAGGGACTGGACCCTTCCCCAAATGATGTAACAGACTTTGATGGTCCCCCATGGAGGGCTTCACTATCCTTGGAGAGAGAGTGGGGGTGGGTTGGGGGGTCAGTAGGGAGAATGAGAGAATGGGAGGGTGAGTGAAAGGGGGATTGATATGTAAATAAGAGTGCTATTAAAATAAAACAAAAAACAAAAAATAAAAAAATGTAGTGTATATACCACTGTCTGCAATAGAACTATATCTTACTGTGTTGAAATTTATGAGTGAGTAATAAATATTATCATACAAAAACACTCCTTAGCCCATTTGGTCTCCTATCAAATATAAGATGAAAGACACTTAATTAATGGACACTTATTTTTCACAGTAGTGGAGGCTGGGACAGCTAAGATCAAGGTTGCAGCCTATTTGATTAATCTGATGAAACTCACTTTCTGATTCATAAATGGCCATTTTATAACTGTAGGTTCATCATTTAGTGAAAGTGGCAAAGGTCACTAATCTCATTCATAAGGTTGGATCTCATTATGTAACCTTTCCCCAAGGACTTTAGCTCTTCATATATCATCTTAGGGCTTTGAATTTCTATTGTGAAGTTTCAGTTTCATGGGGCTCAAACATTCAATCTATAGCAAATCTCTATACTTAATAGCATAAATAAATTATTTTAAGATAGACAATTTGTATAGGTACTATAAAATACAAATCAGTGTCTTGATTTTTGAAGTTATAACATTTTTAATCAAGAAAAAATTTCATTCTTTCAGAATCTCCTACTCACTCAGCTCCTCTCTTTAGCACACAGAAACTGCCTTTCATTCCTCCAATTTCAAGTTCTGTATTTTAAAAAAATAACCCACTAACACCATTTGGTGCAAAATAACTATGTGTATGCTATTTCCATGCTGATTTTACTATGATAGCTCTGTAATACAACTTTAAATCAGGGATGGTGATACTTCTAAAAATTCCTTTACTTTTCAAGATTATTTGAGCTACCCTACATTTTTTTAATCTGAATATTGTTTTTGGTAACATTGCAATTTTAACTATGCTAATCCACCAATCCACAAGCATGGATTTCTTTCCATCTCCTGATATTTTCTTGACTTATTTCATTGAAGACATGAAGTTTCTTTTTCATCATTCATGTCTTTCGCTTGCTTGGATAGAGTCACACCTAAAATATTTTATACTATTTGAGTCTATTGTGAATGGTACTGTTTCTCTAATTTATTTCTCAGTTCATTTGCCTTATGTACATAGGCAGGCTAATTATTGTTTGAGATAATCTTGCATCCTGCCACTTCTCTGAAAGTGTTTATCACCTGTAAAATTCCTTGGTAGATTTTTTGAGTCACGTGTTGAAACTCTCATATCATCTCCAAATAATAAAACTTTAACTTGTTCCTTTCCATTTGTATTCCCTTGATCTCCTTCAGTTGTCTTACTGTTCTGACTAAAACCATATTCAATATGTATGGAGAGTAGAAAGCATAGTCTTGTTCCTGAGTTTAGTGTAATTACTTTAAGTTCTCTCCATTTAAGCTGATGTTGGCCATAGTCTTGTTATAAAAATGCCTTTCTTACATTATGTCCGTGTTATTCCTAATCTCACTAGGACTTATCACATGAAGGGTTGTTGGATTTTGTCAAAGGCATTTTCTTCATCTAGTGAAGTGATCATGGGTGGATTTTTTTTTCATTTTGCTTATATTTTGGATAACATTTACTGATTTTTGTACAGTGAAGCATCCCTGCATCTCTGGCATGAAGCCTGCATGATCATGGTATATAAACTTTATGATGCTTTCTTGCATTTGTTTTGCAAGTATTCTTTGCACGTATGTCCATAGGAGAAATTAGTCTCTAATTCTCTTTCTTTGTTTGATCTTTATGTGGTGTGGTTATCAGCGTAACTGTGGCCACATAAAATGAACTGGGCTTTGTTCTTCCTCTTCTAATTTTGTTAATTATTTGGAGATTGCTGGTGTTAACTCTTCTTGGAATGTCTGTTACAATTCTGTGTTTGAACCATCTTCCCCTAGAATTTTTGCTGTGTTTCGTGATTTTTTTTTTTTTTTTGGTTGGGAGACTTCTGTTTCACTATGTGTTATAGGTCTGTTCAAACTGCTTATCTAATCTTGATTTAACTTTGGAAAGTGATATTACTGAGGAAATTATTCATTTCCTTTAGAATTTCTAATTTGTGGAATACAGGTTTTTAACATGCATTCTTATAAATCTCTAGATTTGCTCAATGTCTGTTGTTATGTCCCTCCTTTCATTTCTGATTTTGTTAATTTGGATATTCTCTATGTGTCTTTAATTAATTTGGATAATGATTTGGCAACCTTTTTGATCTTCTCAAACGTCCAATTATTTTTCATTTATTCTTTGTATTGCTTTCCTATTAATGTTTGTGTTGTTTTAAAAAGAAAATGGTCTCCAAACAGTAGCAGTTTTAGGACTTGTGGCTTTGTAAGAGTAGGTGTGGACATGTCGAGGAAATGAACCACCACGGGGATAAGTTTTGATGTTTCTCTGCTTAAGCTACACCCAGTGAGATGGTGCAATTCTTGTTTACTGTGGGTGAAGAAACAGAACTTTCACACCCCTCTCCAGGACAATTTCTGACTGTATGACACCATGTCCCACCATGACAATAATGGACTAAATCTCTGAAACTTTAAGCCACAACAATTAAATATTTTTCATTATAAGATTTGACATCCTCATGTGGTCTCTTTACAGAAACAGGAACCCTGACTAAGACTGTGTTCTTGTATGTTTTTTGTACCTTTACAGTCATCTTTTTCTTTGATTGGGAAATGTTTATGATTTTTTTCAAAATATTTTCTAGGCCTTTGAGTTGGGATTATTATTCTTCTACTAGTCTTGTTATTCTTGGGTTTGGTATTTACATTGTATCCCAATTGCTTGGTGTTTCATGTCAGGAATTTTTTAGATATAACATATTCTTTGACCTATGTATCCTTCTATTCCATTGTATTTTCAATGTCTGATATTCTTTCTTCCATTTTTTGTAGTCTGTAGTTCCTCTGTGAATTCCTTAATGTGTTTTTTCTTTATTGATTCTCTTTTCATTTTCAGGTGTTGAACATTTTCTTTTGTTTCTTTCCACTGTTTCTGGTGTTTTCCAAGATATATTTATAGAGTAAATTTATTTCTTCAACCTCTTTCTTTGTATTTTCTTGAGGTTCTGATGGTATTTATTTATTCTGTGAGGACCCCTATCATCTTTATGTAGGCTGTTTTAAGGTCTTTTACTTTTGCCTCACCTATTCATGGCCTGCTTTTAACTTGTGTTTTGTGGATACATAGTACCCTGGCTATTATTATTGATTGTGTTTTTGTGCTGGTGTCTAGAAATCTGGGACTGGGAATGTTATATGCCTTGTTGATGAATTCTCGTATTGTCCTTGTTGGGTAGGTGTTTTATTCATTAGCTGCTATTTTTATGTATATTTTCAGAGAGTGTGATGGCCTTGTGTTACCTGGTAGGAAAGTTTCTGTGTCCCTAGTATTTCAGCCAATAGGTGTACCAGTTAATATATGTTACTTAGCATTGGGTGCTTACACTTCGGAATTGGGAGCAGCTGTGGGTCTGAAAGTGTTCAAAGGAGGTAGGAAATCAGGGTGTTCAACCAGGATTGGCCTATTAAACTCTTCTTTTATAAACTACTTCGGAGTAGACAGTGAATAAATGCCCCGGCCCTCGGGGTCAGTCAACGGGGACCCTGAGAGAGAGACTGGGAATGAAAAGTGCAAGAGACATGAGAGATGGAGACAAGACAGTATTCTAATCAAGTCTTGTTTATTAAACACACAAGCAGGGCTTAAGTGTGATAAGAGAATCAGGAATAGTGGGGAAGATGGTTAGCAACCTGCAAGATTTGTTGCCAGGAGATAAGGCTAAGGATTGGGCATCTCCTGGCCAAGCAGGATGTGGGGGAAGGTGGCCATCAGCCAGGCAGAGTTATGGCTGCAGCTGGTCCTCTCCTGACCACAGACATGGGCATATGCTTTATAAGAGGATAAGCAGATGTGAAAAGCCCAAAACTTGATTGGGTGTTTGTTCCTAAAATAGTAATAGAGGGTTCAAGATGGCAATTATTATACTATCTACATTCAGGCTCCTCTACAAGTCCCCCTTTTCTTTAATATAATTAGAGGGAAAATGTTTGGGATATCCTTGAGGGGACAGTACCAGTCTTAGGCCAGCGGGAATCATGCATTAGAGAGTGTGGCCAACACTACTTGTCATTAGAGATGACATTGCATGAATGTCATTCCTGTCTTAGGGGCTTGTCAGGAACAAACACTCTCAGCATTCCCTCTCTTGCCCATCACTGGCTATCTGGCCTAGCTCACCAAGGAAGGCATGAACTCAATAATCTTGAAGATGACTTGGTCATAAAACTTATGACTAGAGTTCATCACAGCTGTCTCTCATTTTGGCCAAATCAAGGCAATGATCCTGCACCTGTGCAGGCTGCATTTTTATAGCATCTATCTGATTCTCAATGAGGGCCATCAATTTATTAAATAGAAAAGGTCTGAGAGATTAAAGAATTAATAGGCCAACAAAGGGGTCTAGCAGAGCAAGAAGATAGGGCAGCAATCCACTGCAGGCACTCTAAATACGTTGGTCGAACAGTTCTCTTTGGCATTTTTCAAGGTCTTCTTGATGGTTTTTGATTCAGTCTTGAACAATGCCCGGTTTGTTAGCATAGAAGCAGAAATTCTCTTGTAAAGTCATCCACATGCCTCTCTTGTCTGAAGTAAGTAATTCTAGGTCTCTCCTATTTTGTGGGACCACCTCTCCTAGAGTCAAACTGATCTTGTAGATCCTGAATGGATCTATAAACAGTCTTTACATCATCAGCAATTTGTGTAACTGTTGAGAATAGATTTTGAAGTCTACTCCCATGCCAGTGGAGCCAGTGGCTAGAACTCATGCCACACCAAGAACTACCAATAGAGGAATCAATGGAACAGCCCCCTTACATCTGAGGATGAGATAATCCATGCTAGATATAGGGACAGTCTTGTCCCCAGGTAAAATCTCTATATCTGGGAGGAGGGTGGCCAGGACACACAGCCCTGTAAAATTGCCTGGCAGCATGGAGTATGCTACTCCATTTCTACATATAAGAATCTGTCCTGCTCTGGCACACAGAGCTGTGGCCAATTAATCACTAAGAAACAAGAGGTAAAGGAATCTGTCCTACAACTTTACCAAAATTATGGTTCTTAAAATATTTATAGAAGCACCAAAACACCAAACAATGAAATTAAAAAGTGGGGTGCAGAACTAAACAGAGTTTTTTCAACAGAGGAATCTGAAATGGCTGAAAGACATTTAAGAAAGTGCTCAAAATCCTTGGCCATCAGAGAAATGCAACTCAAAACAACTCTGAGATACCACCACACACCTGTCAGAATGGCTAAAATCAAAAATACCAATGACAACCTATGCTGGAGAGCTTGCAGAGAAGAAGGAACACTCCTCCATTGCTGGTGGGAGTATGAACTTGTAAGACCACTTTGGAAATCAGTATGGCAGTTGCTCAGAAAAATGGGAATCAATCTACCTCATGATCCAGCCATTCCTCTCTTGGGTATATACCCAAATACTGCATGTCCATACAAAAAGGACATATGTTCAACCATGTTCATAGCAGCATTGTTTGTAATAGCCAGAACCTGGAAGTAACCTAGATGCCCCTCAACTGAAGCATGGAAAGAGAAAATGTGGTACATTTATACAATGGAGTACTACTCAGTAGAAAAATGCAATGGAATCTTGAAATTCGCAGGCAAATAATGGAACTAGAAGAAACCATCCTGAGTGAGGTAACCCAATCACAAAAAGACAAACATGGTATGTACTCACTCATATATGATTTTTAGACATAGAGCAAAGGTTTACCAGCCTATAATCCTCTTCCTCAAAGAAACTAGAAATTATGAATGACTCTAAGGGATAAATGGACTCCAGGAATGGGAAGTGGCATGAACTCCCGAGCAAATTGAGAGCATGAGGGTAAGGGAGTGGGTGCTGCCATAATAAGAGCACAAGAAGAAGAGGAGAGGAGAAGAAATGGAGGAGCAGATATATTGAGTTGGGGGAAGAATAGAGGAGAGAGAGCAGGATGAGAGATACCATATCAGAGGGAGCCACTATAGGTCTGAGAAGAGATCTGGAACTAGAAAGATTTCCAGAGACCTTCAAGGATGACATGATCTGACAGTCCATGCAGTGGAGGAGAGGATGGCCTAGAAGCCCTTCCCCTAGAATGAGATTGATGACAACTCTCTATGCTATCCTAGAGTCCACATCCAGTGGCTGATGGAAGCAGAGACAGACATCCACAGAAATACACTGAGCTGAAATCTGGAACCTATTTGAAGAGAGGGAGGAATGAAGAACGAAGGGGTCTGTACCAGGTTGGAGAAACCCACAGAAACAGTTGGCCTGAAAAAGGAAAAGCATATCGACCCCAGATGTTCTTTGGGTGGCCAGTACGGGACTAATCCAGCCCCTGATCATGGATGCCAATGGGGAGGCCCTTGCACTCCTGGGAGCCTCTGGAGGTGGACTGGTGTTTTGCCCTGGTCTGTGTGGGAGACTTCGAGAGCCCATCCCACTAGAAGGGATGCACTCGGTCTCTGAACACATGGGGAGGTACCTAGGCCCAGCACAGGAAGATTTGGTGGACTTGGTGGAGCCCCAGCTGGGGGCCCTACCCTGCCTGGGGAGTGGTGGGTTGATGGGGTGGGGGGTAGGTTGGAGGTGTGGGAGAAGGAATGGGGGTGAGGGGAGGGAGAGGGAGAGGGGAATTACATGTGAAACAAGCCTGTTCCCTAACTTGAATTAATAATAATAATAATAATAATAATAATAATAATAATAATAATATGTCAAAAAATATTTATAGAAGCACAATGAATAATTAAATTCTGTTGGTTGAACTCTAAAAGGAATGCTGAGCTGACAATTACTTGTCAGCAGGGAACCATTGATGGGTATCAAAGAGTCATTGATCACAGGGATTGCTAAAGGCCACTGACTACCTAAAGCCAAAGACAGCCAGCAATCTTATGCCAAATGGGGGCTGGTGACATTTAAAGCATAGTGAGTGGCAGCTATTGTCTCTGATGTATAGGGATCCTCACCCACCCCTCTAGATTTGGGAAGCAATAAGGGATGATAAGCTATGTGAGGAATTAGGGGGTCAATCATAAATTGGATTTTCTCCTGGATCATGGTTTCTCTAACCTTGTCTGTGGGCCCACCATCAGAGACATGGATGGGAGCTATTTTATTCCAACATGCCGGTGTTCCTGGGGAGGCTGTGGCATACTTGTAATTGCAGTAACCTGGGGTGTAGTAGACCAATCACCTCCAAGGGTGCCATCATTAGTGATTTCAGGAACAACAGTAAAGTAAGCATGACTATTATGTGTGCATTCTTGGAATGTGCTGTATCACATGGCATTCATCTGGCTTACAAAATTGCATTCCTTAGGGAAGTGCCCTGGTTGTCCATTGACCTTAGGAATGATTTTACATTTAGTAATGAGACTTACATTTTCATTAAAGCCTGTGCCAGTATTATATAACCACACATAGGCTGTCTTATATTCACAATCCACTGTCCTCGGAGGGATGCCACTTGAAGTGAGGGCATGTAGGGTCCACTCTATACATTACAATGGGGGCCATAGAGGTATCTTAGTAACTTGTCTGGATTGATGGGTCCTTGATCAAACCCTTCCTCTGAATGAGATGCCAACACTCTGATGGTCCAAAATGTGAAGTGAATCTTTTTTTCTGTATAACAGAAAGGAAAATATTCTCAGGAAGGGAAATTCCCCCTGGAATGACTTAGTTATTATCTATTCATTTAACTAATCTTCCAGTAAGCCATCTGTCAGATTACATTTTTTTAGAGTATATGCTTACTGATCCTCGTCCCCATATTAGGATTGGATCAGGTCCATACCAATTGTTGTATAAGGAGTTTTCCCAAATTACAGTGCTTAATTAAGTGTGCCAGTTTAGAAAATTATTTACCATTTCCTGAGATTATAATTGCCTCATTTTCTTTTCCCTCTCTGCCCTTCAAGCCCTCCCATACAATTCTTCTGACTCCTTTTTAAATTCATGCCATAGTAACATTCAGTCTGTATAAATGTTGCCTCTGTCTATGCTTTCAGGACTGACCATTTGGTATGGCATAACGTATTGTTGTACTCTACACTGGGGAAGATCATTTCTCCCACCCTCAGGATTCTTCACTTGCCTGTAGTTATTTGTGTAGTTTTGAAGACTTGAGGTATTTCCCCATCTACTTTAGGATGTCTATTGTTGTTCGTGTTCAGCTCATGTTTAAGCTGTCCTGTTGGTGTCAATTTATGATTGTAGCTTCGGACATTTCTACAACACCCAAATTTACAGGAAACTTCTAGTTCTTCTGGTGATTCTACTCCCTCTTCTACAATGATCCCTGATCCTCAGGTTTTTAAAGACACATCTTCTAGGGTTTGCAGACTATATATACCCAGAAATGACCTCACAGTGGACTATAAATGGATTTAGAACAGTCATAGAAAAGCCAGAATTCCTTGGTGTATTAGTCAGGTTTCTCTAGAATATCACAAATTTTAGTGTGTGTGTGTGTGTGTGTGAGAGAGAGAGAGAGAGAGAGAGAGAGAGAGAGAGAGAGAGAGGGAGGGAGGGAGGGAGAGAGAGTGTGTGTGTGTGTTTGATTTATTATAAGACCAACAGTCTGTAGTCTTATACACAGCTAATACAACAAGTTCATATTGAAGAAATAACACAGTCACAGAAAGATAAATGCCACATGTTTTCTCTCATAGTTCTTTAGTAAGAGTTCCTTACTAAAACTCTTTATATGTGACTACATATCCCAGGGTATTAGCAGAAAGAGACCATTTCTGTGGTGGGAAAGAAACAGAGAGGTAAATAACAGGGAACAGCTCATCCGACTGTGGAAATGGGAAATGAGCTACACTAAGTGAAGTGGAAGGAACAAATTACAGAAGTAGGGAGGAATGTAAAACAACAGTAAGGAATTCTGAAAAAGTGATAATCAATCTTGTATTTCTAATTCAAATAAAAAATGAAAAAAGGAATCATACTATTAATCTAAAAATTAAGGTTATAGAACACACACACACACACACACACACACACACACACACACACACACACACATGTCTACCTATAAATACACATATATTGTTTAAATGAAATTCACTCATCTGGGCTGACCCTCCTCATTCTAAGGGCCAAAGACCATCCAATGAAATCCACAACACCAAGCAACATGAAACCAATTTGAGTTCAATTTCAGGGTTGTCTAAAGACACACAAAACATACAAGATATTGCCAATGGCCTTGGCTGTCTCCTAGAGGTGGGAGGTGAGTCTCTTTTACTGAAGACACCAGGCGTTTTTAGAAATAGGTCCAGTAGGTCCCTGAGCCTAAACTTAATTGCAAGCTCTTCCCTGAGGGCTACATCTCAGGGTACTAGAAGGCACCAAATAAGAGAAGTACCCTTCAATCCTCCCAGCTATGACACCTATGAATCACAACAAAGACCTGCATGGCATGATAACACTATGGGTCCAGTAGTGGCATGGATACCTTAGCAGGTTATCAACTAATTGGATTTAAGACATCTTTAATCTGGGTGAAACAAGCTTAGAATTGGAACCCTAGCCAATTACCAAGACGAGTAAAGTCATAGATGTCGGAGAACCTATGTATGCTACTTTATTAAACCACATAAGACCTGACAGCAATCTTCCTGGACGCCTTTCTTTCAGAGAAAACTGGGTGACAGGTTTAAGGAAAGAATCATGAGGAGAAAAGAAATAAAATGTACAAGTACCCAATTATAGCAAGCTGTATTTGAGGATGTATACATGGCTGGCCATATTACTGTATCACCTAAGTGATGGTTTGAGAAAGAAGCCCCTACTGACCTCTTGAAGTCTTTTTATAGCAGAGATAATAAATTCCTAGGGGTGACAGACTTCACTGCTTTCATTATTAGAAAGATACAATGAAAGGGAAGGAATAAGAGTAAAGACATACATCATGTGAATGGGGTTTTGAGTTTAGTGTAGGTTGAAAAACATGTTTGAAGTTCACATCGCATCTAAGAAACAGGAATGTGTTCTGAAAAACAAATAGAAACTTATCATGAAAGGACTTACCACAGGACAAACAGGAAACTATTCATTAACTACAAACAGAAAACTTAACCTTCACAGGACAAACAAATTTTTTTCTTAACATCTTATGTACAAACAGATCCCTTATCCTCCAAGGTATATTTCCATGCTTTGGTCGCCCATTAACTTGAAAGGTATATTTATCTTGTTTGGTACCCCAATTAATTGCAACATATATTTTTCCTGTTTGGGTGTCCCATTAACTTTTAAGGTATTTTTACTGCTTAGTTCTCCCATTAATTGCAACGCATATTGTTCCTTCTTCGGTCTAATAATAGTTGTGCACAGTGGATGCATGTGTGTGTGTGTGTGTGTGTGTGTGTGTGTGTGTGTGTGTGTGTGTGTGTGTCAAATACAGAGGAAATTCTGTAAATTAAAGATAGCACTGTATTCAATATTAAAATCATAAAAATCAGAACAATGCACTTTAATTCTGAACAGTAGTGAGAGATTGTGATTCCTAAGATATATTTGAAAACACTATAGCAACATGCTTTAGGTAATTGCATGTTCAGTGGAATACTGACATCCACTGTAGTTTTCATATAGTGAGTAAAATACTTTGTGAGACATTGTCAAAGTTTAAGTGCACTATTGACAGAGTTCTAGTAAGGGAAAGGACAATTCTCACAGTGAATCAACTGCACACTATGACTAATCTAAGGAACTATGTGTTACCCTGGAAACAGAGGGTTTGACACAGATATTGGAAAGTTCTAACATAGTGGTGCTGACTCAGTAAGAGCAAAGCTTATGGAGTGCTCCACAAATGGTGAGAACAATGCCTGCCAAGTGGCACAGGATGAGAAAAAGTGTTCTCAGAGTGCTTGCAAGAGGATGTGAAGGATGCTAACACATTTGCATACTGTAAGAATCAATTCCACAATGCATGTGGCATACAATAGAAACACTGTTGCTGGACTCTTCACTGTTGGAAATTGTGTTTTCATTAGAGGTACTCCTGTTGTTGCTGTTGTTCAGGGTTCCAGAGATATGCCCATGATACCCAATGTCCACCAGCTTCTTAGCATCTTGGGGTTCATTCACCCATCTGGGGTTGAGAAAAAGCAAGAGAACAAGTGTCATTGAGTCCCCAGCTCTGTCATTACCACTTGCTCCTGCCCTGTAACATCTGCACACTAGCCTACTGTCCAATTTCAAAGTGCCTGCATCCACAAGGGAATCCTTTTCTGGCACACAGTGACTACCACCCTTTGCATAGAAGGGGATAATCATATGGTGTACACATGGATACCTGACCTGGATGTTGAGAAACCCCAATATATGGGTAGACGAGGTTACCACATATCAGAAAATGTTAGAGAACGCTTGTGAGATTTCCCTCAGCTTCAATGATGCACCTCAAAGGATTAGAACGGGCATTTAATATAGGGCAACAAAGAACCAGATGAGATACTAGTATCATAAAAGAAAGCCACATTTTGAGGGCAGTATTATAGAATCCCACAGTTTGGGGGAGTATGGGTGCATCTGTGGCTAACTTACATATTTATTTATTTTCATCTTCAGGTTCATTGATCTCCTCACCTTTTGGGAGATGCTTACTTTCTGCCACCCCGTGGATCTTGATACCCTCATGCCTCCACCTGGGTCCTGATGTGGGGAATATTTGTCCCATGAGCACTGGGTCAGGTGGGAAATTTACTGCAATATTTGTCAGGATGAGAGAGAACTAGTCCTTCATGTGTGCCCTTGGGACTTTTTCATGGTCTGGTTTGCACATCTTCTGGGTCAGAGACTGAGACATTGGAAACACACCAGATCAGAATAAGAGCCAGTTCTTGTTTTATCTTGTGGCCTCTGTTCTTTCTTCACAAGAGCAGTTCCACAGCTGCCTTACTTTGTTCAGTGGGTATGTCATGTCAAGCACTGGGTAGAGTCAGAAATATTTCTAGGTTGTCTGGTGGGCTGAAATAACAAACAATATTCACATGCTGAAGCCTTGTATACATATTTTATAATTTGAAGGGACTTCTGAACTCTGATTCTTCAATCCAGCAGTACAAATCTAGGTTCTGGAGTTCACTTTTGAGAAGAATCACCCAATTTCATATGGAATTATAGAGAACAAATTGTACCTAGATTGTGAATTCCTGTTCTTACATCCGGTTTTAAGTAAATTGTTCACCCATGTGCATCCAAGGCTAGAGCAGGACCCATGGCACATACCCTCATCACACTCTAGAACAGAGACAGGAAAGCCAGAAGTGCTGTCTCCCCATGCATTCTTCTCACCTGATGCCTTCTTACTGTGCCTCTCACAGACTGGTGGCATGCCATGGGGAACATGTTCTTCTGAGATTGACCTGAGCCACAGGTGCCTGGCAATCTCTTGAGCTTATCATCTTCTCCTGCTGGCTTCTTCTTTGCCTTTAAATTGTGGAGAGTACATGAAATAGGGGTTGGCCACATCTCTGTAGTGCTTTAGTGACATACTGTTTCCCTACGCAATACATTTACACACTGTCTCAGTATTTGCATGACTTCATGACATCATGCTTACTTAAATGAGGAAGGAATATGCAAGCTTAAAGGGAATAATGACCTAAACAAATCAGGTTTGCAGGAATATACTGCTTGTCTTTCTCCTCTCTCCAGAATGAATTTCTTGTAAGCAGAAAGTGGGTTCATGTAATTGGGAGTGTGGGATAAAGATGGTACAGGGAAGAAAGAAGTTAAGGAATCCAAAGGGTTTGTGAAGATAAATATTCTGTGAAATCGAAAGCTACTGGGCAGCTGCTTGGAGAGAAAATGTAATAGTGAATGGAGTGTTAGGACTGATGGACCAGGATATTTTGAGGAAGTAAATGGAAGGTATGGGGAAGAAATAATAGATAACAGATAGTGATCTAGGTATAAAACAAAGAGGAGACTGGTGGCCTAATCTTCTGCATGTGTGTGGCGACCTGAATGGGAATGGCTTCCACAGGCTCATATTTTGTTGGGTTGTGGGGTAGCTTGAAACAACATGTCTTCCATGGGGTGTGACACTATTAGAAGTTGTGTTTTTGTTAGAGTGGGTATGAACTTGTTGGAGGAAGTCTGTTATTGTGTGACTGGGATTCAGGGTTTCCTGTGCTCAAGCTATACCCAGTGTGGCACACAGTTGCTTCTGCTGCCTGCAGATCAAGATATGGAAATCTCGGATCCATCCCCAGCACCGTGTATGCCTGCATCCCACCATGCTACCTGCCATGACAATAATGTACTAAATCTCTGAACTGTAAGTTAGCCCCAAATAGTGTTTTTCCTTCATAAGTATTACTATGGTTGTTTTGTCTCTTCATGGCTTTAGAACTCCTAGAAGATGGGTTCACAGTTTGTGAAAAGTTTAGGAAGACAGGAAACTGTGGCCTCATTAGAGAAGCTATGTCACTAAGAGGAGGCTTGGAGATTTCAAAGCAGATGTGAGCTTTCAGATACTGCTCCATGCCCAATACTACCTGCTTCATACATGCTTGCACCATGATCATTCAGTAATCTTCTGAACATGTAAAAGAAATCCCAATGAAATGCTTTCTGTTATCAGTCACTGTGACCACGGCGTCTCTTCAGAGCAATACAATGATAACTAAAAATTGTCCAGTTAGGAAGGGTGTCACCTGCACCAATTCTGACTCCATTATAGGTCTCATTGTTCACAAATCCTGAGTTACCTTCTTTCCATTTTCCTCCATGGAGTAGAGAATACATGTACAACCAGAAGAAAGACAGCAGTTTTGGGGCTTCTGAATGCTCTTTAGTTTCTCTGTTTATTGCTTGTTTGTGTTTCTGAGATATCTTATCCCTGTGTAGCTTAGAAAGGTCTTGCTTTTTCTTCTAATTCTTTAAGAGATTTTCTTGTTTCCTATTTAAGGGTCTCAAACATCTTCATGAAGTAGGTTTTTAGGTCTGTCTCTTCTTCTTCATCTGTGTTGTGCTTTTCAGATATAGGTGGAGTGGTGTCCCTAGATTCTGGTGGTGTCAAATTGGTATTTATGTTGAGTGTTTTCTTTTATTTTCCTTTTTTATTTATTAGTTCAAGTTAGGGAACAAGCTTGTTTCACATGTAAGTCCCTTCTCCCTCTCCCTCTCATTACCCCCATTCCTCCTCCCCCACCACCAACCTACCACCTACCCCATCCACCCACCACTCCCCAGTCAGGGTAGGTCCCTCAACGGGGGCTCTGCAGAGTTCAACAAATCTTTCTGTGCTGTCACTGGGAACTCACCCATGTGTTCAGTGTCAGAGTGTATCCCTTCATGTGGGATGGGCTCTCAAAGTCCCTTCTTATACCAGGGGAAAATACTAATCCACTACCAGAGGCTCCCTGTAGTGCAGAGGCCTCCTTATTGACATCCATGTTCAGGGGTCTGGATCAATCTTGTACTGGCCTCCCAGACAGCATCTGGGGTCGAAATGTTCTCCCTTGTTCAGGCCAAATGTTCCTGTGGGTTTCTCCAAACTGGTACAGAACCCTTCGCTCTTCATTCCTCCCTCTCTTCAACTGAAGTCCAGATTCCAGCTCAGTATATGTCTGTGGATGTCTGTCTCTGCTTCCATCAGCCATTGGATGAGGGCTCTAGGATGGCATAAAGAGAAGTCATCAATCTCATTTTCGGGGAAGGGCTTTTAGGTTATCTTCTCCACCATTGCCTGGATTGTCAGATCGTGTCATCCTTGTAGGTGTCTGTAGATCTCCCTGGTTCCAGATCTCTTCTCAGAACTATAGTGGCTCCCTCTGATATACTATCACTCATCCTGCTATCTCACCTCTATTCTTCCCCCAAATCAATATTTCTCCTTCTCCATTTCCTCTCCTCTATTCATCTTCTCTTGCACTTATTGTGGCAGCTCCCTCTCCCCTACTCTCATGTTCAAAATTAACTCAGGAGTTCCTGGCACTTCCCCATTTCTGGGGTCCATTTATCACTTTTAGAGTCCCTCATGTTTCCTAGTTTCTTTGGTGAAGAGGATTATAGGCTGGTAATCCTTTGCTCTATGTCTAAAATTCATATATGAGTGAGTACATACCATGTTTGTATTTTTGTGACTGGGTTACTTCACTCAGGATGGGTTCTTCTAGTTCCATCCATTTGCCTGCAAATTTCAAGATTCCATTGTTTTTTTTCTGCTGAGTAGTACTCCATTGTACAAATGTACTACATTTTCTCTATCCATTATTCAATTGAGGGCCATGTAGGTTGCATCCAGGTTCTGGCTATTACAAACAATGCTGCTATGAACATGGTTGAACATATGTCCTTGTTGTATGAACGTGCATTATTTGGTTATATGCCCAAGAGAGGAATTGCTGGATCGTGAGATAGACTGATTACCATTTTTCTGAGCAAATGCCATAATGATTTCCAATGTGGTGTTATAAGTTTGTACTCCCACCAGAAATGGAGGAGTGTTCATTTTTCTCTTCGTCCTCTCCAGCATAGATTGTCATTGGTACTTTTGATTTTAGCCTTTCTGACAGGTGTGAGGTGGTATCTCAGAGTTGTTTTGAGCTGCATTTCTCTGATGGCCAAGGATTTGAGCACTTTCTGAAGTGTCTTTCTGCCATTTCTGATTCCTCTGTTGAGAATTCTCTACTTAGTTCTACAAACCACTTTTTAATTTTATTGATTGGTGTTTTGGTGGCTAGCTTCTTGAGCTCCTTGTATATTTTGGAAATCAGCCCTTTGTCAGATGTGGGATCGGTGAATATCTTTTCCCATTCTGTGGGTGTTCCTTTTGTCTTACTGAATGTGTCCTTTGCCTTGCAGAAGGTTTTCAGTTTCAGAAGGTCCCATTTATTAATTGCAGACCTCAATGTCTGTACTACTGGCTTAATATTCAGGAAGCAGTCTCCTTTGCCAATTTGTTCAAGGGTAATTCCCACTTTCTCTTCTATAAGATTCAGTGAGGCTGGATTTATGGAGAGATCTTTGTTCCATTTGCACTTAAGTTTTGTGCATGGTGACAGGTAAGGAACCATCTGTAATCTTCTGCTTCTCCGAATCCAATTGAGCTAGCAAAATTTGTTGAAGATGCTATCTTCTGCCCATTGTATAATTTAAGAACCTTTGTCAAATTAAGGTGTTCGTAGGTGAATGGGTTATTATCAGGGTTATCAATTTGATTCCTTTGGTCTATCTGTCTATTTTGTGCCAATACCAAATTCTTTTTCAGAATTATGGCTCTATAGTAGAGCTTGAAGTCAGGGATGGTGATGTCTCCAGAAGATCTTATATTGTAAAGAGTTGTTTTGGGGTATCCTTTTTTTTATTTTTCCATATAAAGTTGAGTATTGTTCTTTCAATGTCTGTGAAAAACTGGTGGGATTTTGATGGGGATTGCATTGAATCTGTAGATTGCTTTTGGCAAGACTGCCATTTTTACTATGTTGATTCTACCTAGCCAAGAGCATGGTAGATCTTTCCATGTTCTGGTATCTTCTTTAATTTCTTTCCTTAAAGTCTCAAAGTTCTATTTGTACAGGTCTTTCACTTTTTTGACTAGTGTTACCCCAAGATATTTTATGTTGCTTGTGGATATTATAAAATGTGATGTTTCCCTGATTTCCCTCTCAGTGGTTTTATCATCTTTATATAATAGGGCTACTGATTTTTTTAGTTAGTTTTGTATCCTGCTACCTTGCTGAAGGTGTTCATCAGATGTAGGAGTTCCCTGGGAGAGTTTTTTGGCTCAATAATGTAGACTATCATATCGTCTGCAAATATTGAACGTTTGACTTCTTCCTTTCCAATTTGTATCCCTTTGTTCCCCTTTGCTTGTCTTATTGCTCTAGCTTGAACTACAAGTACAATATTGAAGAGGTATGGAGACAGTGGACAGCCTTGTCTTGTTCCTGATTTTAGAGGAATCTCTTTGAGTTTCTCTCCATTTAGTTTGGTATTGGCTATTGGTTTGGTGGATATTGCATTTATCATG
Organism: Cricetulus griseus; assembly: GCF_003668045.3. Lineage (NCBI taxonomy): Eukaryota > Metazoa > Chordata > Mammalia > Rodentia > Cricetidae > Cricetulus > Cricetulus griseus. The sequence goes on along the minus strand of NC_048601.1, from coordinate 59,688,847 downwards.
TTTAGATATTTTCCTGTTATTCCTGTTCTCTCCAAGATCTTTATCATGAATGGATATTGGATTTTGTCAAAGGCTTTTTCAGAGTCTAGTGAGATGATCATGTGGTTTTTCTTTTTCAGTTTGTTTATATGGAGGATTACATTGTTGGATTTTCATATGTTGAGCCATCCTTGCATTCCTGGGATGAATCCTACTAGATTATTGAGTATTTTAGCTTCGATGTTCATGAGGGACATTGTTCTGTAGTTCTCTTTCTTAGTCATATCTTTGTGTGGCTTGGGTATAAAGTGATTGTAGCCTCGTAGAAAGAGTTTGGCAATATCTCATCTGCTTCTATTATGCCGAACACATTGAGGAGTACTGGTATTAGATCTTATTTGAATTTTTGGTAGAATTCTGCAGTGAAGACATCTTTCCCTGGGCTTACTTTTGGTTGGGAGTATTTGATGACTGCTTCTATTTCATTAGGGGATATAGGTCGATTTAAACTGCTTATTTGTTTTTGGTTTAATTTAAGTGATAACTATCTAGAAAACTGTCCATTTCCTTTAGATTTTCAAATTTTGTGGAGTACAAGTTTTCAAAGTAGACCTGAAGATTCTCTGGAATTCCTCAGTGTCTGTTTTTATATCCCCCTTTTCATTTCTGATTTTGTTAATTAGCATGTTCTCTCTCTGCCTTTTGGTTAGTTTGGTTAGAGGTTTATCTATCTTGTTGATCTTCTCAAAGAACCAACTCTTTGTTTCATTGATTCTTTGTAATGTTTTCCTAGTTTCTACTTTATAGATTTCAGCCCTCAGGTTTATTGTTTCCTGGTGTCTACTTCTCCTTGGTGAGTTTGCTTCTTTTTGCTCTAAATCTTTCAGTTGTTCTGTTAATTCTCTAATGTGACTATTCTCCAGTTTCTTCACATGGGTTCTTAGTGTTATGAAATTTCCTCTTAGTACTGCTTTCAGAGTGTCCCATAAGTTTGGGTATGTTGTGTCTACAATCTCATTAAATTCTAGGAAGACTTTAATTTCTCGTTTCATTTCTTGCTCAACCCAGGTATGTTGCAATTGTTTATTACTCAATATCCAGGAATAATTAGGTTTTCTGCAATTTGTACTGCTTTAGAATTCTAGCTTTAAAGCATGGTGATCTGAGAAGATACAGGGGGTTGTTTCAATTCTTTTGTAATTGTGGAGTTTTGCTTTGCTGCCAACTATGTGGGCAATATTAGAGAAGGTTCCATGTGGCGCTGAGAAAAAGATATATTCTTTTGTATTTGGATGGAATGTTCTGTAGATATCTGTTAAACCCTGTTGGGTCATAACGTCTGTCAGATCCTTTGTTTCTTTTTTAAGTTTCTGTCTGGCTGTCCTGCCAGTGATGTAAGGGGGTTTTTTGAAGTCTCATACTATAAGTGTGTGTGGTTTTATGTGTAGTTTGAGCTTTAGTACGTTTCATTTACGCATTTGGGTGCCTTCGTAATTGGGGCATAGATGTTCAGGATTGAGACTTCATCTTGATGGACTTTTCGTGTGATGAGTATGAAATGCCCTTCTTCATCTCTTTTGATTGATTATAGTTTAAAGTCTAATTTGTTAGATATTAGGATTGATACACCAGCTTATTTCTTGGGTTCCTTTGATTGGAAAATCCTTTCCCATCCTTTTACTCTGAGCTAATGCCTGTCTTTGAAGTTGAGGTGTGTTTCTTGTAAACAGCAGAAGGATGGATTCTGTCTTTGTATCCATTCTGTCAGCCTATAAGACGATTGACATTTAGAGATATTCATGTCCATTGATTGTTGATTCTTGTTTGTTTGGGATTTATTGTTGGTGGTGCCATTGTGTGTGGATTTCGTCCTCCTGTTTCTTTTTGTGGTTGGTAAAATTAGATTATCTATTGCCTGTGTTTTTGTGAGTGTAGTCATACTCGTTGGGTTGGAGTTTTCCTTCCAGAAACTTCTGTAGTGCAGGATTTGTGTATATGTATTGTTTTAATCTTTTTTTTGTCATGGAATATCTTGTTTTCTCCATCTATAGTGATTGAAAGTTTTGCTGGGTACAGTAGTCTGGGTTGATATCCATGATCCCTTAGTGCTTGTAGGGTATGTATCCAAGACCTTCTGACTTTCAGAGTTACCATTGAGAAGTCGGGTGTGATTCTGATTGGTTTGCTTTTATATGTTACTTGGCCTTTTTCCTTTGCTGCTCTTAATATTTTCTCTTTATTCTGTAAATTTGGTGTTTTCATTATTATATATCTGGGGAATTCTTTTGTAGTCCAGACTGTTTGGTGTTCTGTAAGCTTCTTGTACATTCATAGGCATATCCTTCTGGAAGTTGGGGAAGTTTTCTCCTATGATTTTGTTGAATATGTTTTCTGTACCTTTGAGCAGTGTTTCTTCACCTTCTTCTATACCTGTTATTCTTGGGTTTGGTCTTTTCACAGTGTCCCATATTCCTGGATATTTTGTTAGGGATTTGTTGGACTTGAGGTTTTCTTTTTCGATGTATTTTTATCCTCTAGCAAGTCTTCAATAACTGAGATTCTCTCTTCCATCTCTTGAATTCTATTATTTATACTCACAACCTTACTTCCTGATCCTTTATCCAGCCTTTCCATTTCTAGCATCAACTCATTGTGTGTTTTCTTTATTGTGTCTTTTTCAGCTTTCATGCTTTGAACTGTTTCAAGAGATTCCTCCACTAGTTTGGTTATTTTTCTCTTGGGTTTCTTTAGATTCTTTAAGAGATTTGTTTATTTCTTGAATTTTTTCGTTTGTCTTCACTTCATTTTGTGTAATTTTTGCTTGCTTTTCCTTCTATTTCTTTAAGGGATTTTCTTGTTTCCTCTTTAAAGTTCTCTGTCATCTTGCCAAGATAATTTTTGAGGTCTCTCTCTTCTTCATCTTTTGTGTCAAGCTTTTCAGATCTTGCTGGTGTGGAGTCCCTAGATCCTGGTGGTGTCATGTTGGTCATTCTGTTGTTGAGTGAGTTCTTATTCTGTCTTCTTTCCATCTCTTCTTCCAATGGGTGCAGGTGGGGTCTCTCTATCTCCTCTTGTGACCCAGTTATGTGGGGGACCAGGGATTCAATGTCGGCAGCTGTGGATGGTATTGCTACTCCTGGTAGTCTCCTCACTCTGAAGGAGTTAGGCCTCAGTAGGGGTCATGTCGGCAGAACAGGAAGGAAGAGTGGGGTTTTTCCAGACTCAGGGAGTTCATCCCTTCTTGGGCAGCTCTACTCCCAGCAGGCACAGGCCCAGTGAGATCGGGGAGATTGGGGTTTGGGACAGCAATTGGGTAAGAGCAGAGGGTCACTCACCTCATTATGGACCAGGACGGGGGAACTGGAAGGAAGAGAGGGGTGTTTCCAGATTCAGGGAGCTCCTCTCTGTCTGGGCAGGTATACCCGAAGCAGGCACAGGAGCAGGCCCAGAGAGATCTAGGTACATGGGGCTTTGGACAGGAGTTGGGCAAGAGCAGAGGTACACTCAACTCGTCATGGATCAGGTCAGCGGAACGGGAAGGAAGAGTGGGGTCACATCTTGGTATTTTATGTTGCTACTGTCTCTCTACCATTGCCTACTCTTTGACTCCCCATTCCTTCTCTTACTGGTGGCTTTCCTTACCCCTAAATCCCTCACTGTACATGTACTATATTTTACTTGTATATTGGTAAAAAAATAACTACAGATTTGAAACAAAACAAGTAATGTATTATGTACCTTCATACTACATGCTCCAGTACATGCTGTTGGTAACTACTTTCCTTCTCAGGTTTCTTCCCTTATTGATGCATTTCATGCAGACAGAACAGATAGATCTCATTTAAAACTAGAAATATAATAGATAGTTTTGGATAGATGTGGTGATCTGGAATGGGAGGAAAAACTGGGGGTTTGAAGGGGAGAAAGGGCATTTGAAGGACATATGGGAAGAGACAGTAAAAATTAAGGGGCACCTGAGAGGCAGTATGGAAATGTAATACAGTAGAAACCTGCTATATGAAGGGGATCTGAAGGAAATCTCCAAATAATGACGGAGACAGAAACACAACTGGTCATTACCTGTCACCAAAGTTTACTGTGCTGGGTTTGGGTGACATGTAATTGAGTTCTTGTTCTAAGTGGTCACATAGGATACCCAAATGACTCAGGCTGTTGCCACAGACTTTCAAGAAACCCTTCTGCTAAAGACAACACCTACACAACTCATTGAATATGGAAATGCTGAGCCGGTGCCTACATAGAGCCTTCACATCTCTGTTCCAGAGACATTGATAAAGGAAGGTACTCTGCACTGTACAAGTTTCCAAAAGAGAAAGAAACACCAAGGTAGGCACAAATCCTTTATTTATAATGGTGCACTACATGCAAGATATGCTAGTGCAATGGTGGCAAAAGCTTGCGTGAGTAACCAACCAGTAACTCATCTGTATTATGGTTCACTCCACAAGATAAAAACCATATCAGACACTGCTTGGGTCACCAAGAACCTGAGACTAGGTAGCCCAGAGACCTAGGGTAATACCTAACACTAGTGGTCTGAAAAAAAAGTAGTGATAAAATGGCTCCAAATGATATTTTGCTATACTCACAAGTCAGTGCCCTGTTCAACAACTATTGGAGAATCTTCCTCATACAGCAGATGGGAACAAGTATAGAGACCCACAGCAAGATATTACACAGTAAGTGAGGGGCCTTGGAGCTCAGGGATTCCCATGGAAAAGGAGGTGGAAAGATTGTAAGATCCAGAGGAGACTACTAGGAAACAAGGCCCTCTAAATAAAAATGAACAAAACTCATATAAACTCGCAAAGATTGAAGCAACATGCACAAGACATGCAAACATCTGGACCAGATACTCTGTGTGTTTGTTATAGCTTCCAGTTTAGTGTTTTTATGGGATTCCAAAGAATGTGAATGAGTGTGTCTCTGGCGATAATGCCCTCTCTTGTGCTCTTTTCCTTCAGTTTTTTCTTGACTGACTTTCAATTAATAGTTTTCTGTTCTCTTATTGTAAATTGTTGTATTTTTAAAATGAATGGATGAATCTAAACCTACCCACTAGGGTGAAGGTTCACATGGGAACTGTCAATTATACCTGCTGGGAGAGTGAAAATCAGTCTTACCAATGTACTGACACTGGGTGTATTAAACACTCCAGGACAGATATCATGTTAGCAACAGTTGTCCAACAGATCATAAATGCAAACATTTGTTTGTTTGTCTGTTTGTTTGTTTTAATGTTTGTGTGTTTGTTTGTTTGTGCGTGTGTGTGTGTGTGTGTGTGTGTGTGTGTGTGTGTGTGTGCTTTTCTTTGTTTTTAGTTTGGTGCTTTCTTTTTTCTTATATTTTTGTTGGTGGTGATGAATGTCACAAAATGACCTCTAAGCTAATATTATTAATATTCTCCTCTGAAATACCTTGAACCAGGTCATCAAAATTAACATTGCTCTCAGCACCATCTCTTCCACATTTCTACCACTATGGCCACTTAAGTCCCACGTATAGTATTCAGCTTCTTTCCTAATGCAAAATCCAAAGTCTGCATTTTGCCAACAAGCAGCATGATTAGACTGTCACAGCAATATCCCATTCCCTGATACCAACTTCTGTTTTAGTCAGTGTTGTATTGCAATGATTAGACACCATGACAGTGGAAACTCTGATACAGAAAAACATTTAATTGGTGCTTGATTAGAGTTTCATAGTTTTATTCCATTGTCACCATGATGGAGAGCATAGTGGCATGCAGGGAGACATGGTGCCAGGGAGGTAATTGAGAGTTCTCCATTTGGATCTGCAGGCATCAGAAAAACAGAGAGACACTAGTTTGGGCTTTTGAAACATCAAAGCCCATCCTGAGGTACACACTTCCTCCTAAAAGGCCAAACCTCCTAATCTCTCTCAAATACTGCCACTCTCCCATGTCCAAGAATTCAAATATATGAGCCTATTGGAGTCATTCCTATTAAAATCTCCACAATGTTGCTGTATTTTGTTTGCTAGGTTTGGTACATCTTGTTGTATTGAGTGTTGGGGTTGTTTCTGTGGAAGAACTTAAATGTTGGGTGGGTAGGAAGCAGGAGAGGATCTGGACAATTTGAGGGGAGATAGAATAAGATGAGAATATATTTGAATTTGAAAATTTGTTTTAAATTATAAATTTCAAAACATTAAAATTTTTAGTTTACAGTAAATTATACCTTTTAATAGTTGTTCTCTGGTAGCTTGATTCATCAATGCAGTTGTGCTTTGCTTTTTCTGTTTGAGACATGTTGCCACTTGCTATCTTCCCCAAACTGACCCTGAAATCTTTTCTTGAGGTATCTGCTTTCCTGGGCTTCCAGAGTATCTCAGAATACAGTCTTGTGCTACAGTATCCTGCTTCATGTGTTGTTCTAGTTTTCTATGTGTGGGGTTGAGCTCTGAGACAAAAGGGGTGAGATGAGTGCCACATCTGTGTTAAGGCCTCATGACTGGTGATTTTCAGTACTCAGGGGAAGGGGAGTGCATCACTGCTAGGAAGAAAAGACATGGGCTGTTACTTTCAATAATTACAGATATGGATTCCCTCCTTTCTGTAACAATGGACTGTCACTGTGATAATTTTGGAAGTAGTTGAGTGAAGAAAGCTGGCATCTCCAAACCTATAGGACTCATTCTTCATGAAGGAACATGGGGTATTTTAAGATGCACAAATCTGTTGCTTCAAAACTGAAGTCATTGGGCATATTTTAGTGAGGGTTCTTGGTAGGGATCTCTGTGTTTCTGGGGATTTTGGCTTTTTCCCAGAGAGGGTAGTAAAGTAGGCCCTCAGACAGAGGCTATTTGGCATTACTGCTGTTGGAGGAAAACAACACATGGTGATTTTGAATTCTGTGAAGGTTAGAAGAGTACTGTTTCCCTCAGAAATCATGGCTCAGGAGTCAGTCAGACATAAGATGGTTGCACTTTATGGGTTTCATGGGGGAATCACCCAATGAGGGTTCAGACAAGACCCCATTTCTAAGACTTGCATATCTCTGAAAATACATGAACTATACGAGAACTTGGCTTGGACCATACAGACTCCTGACGCTTTACCCACCCAGGTTTATCTTGTTCAGATTGTTCCTCACAGGAAAACTATCTGAGATGTGGAGTAAAGAAGCAGGGGTCCTCCAGGAAAAGACCACTTGCCTTGACCTGCTGACCCTCTATGTACAACTAACCAGAGGAGTCAGTGCCCATCAAATGCTCAGTAAAATAGGTGGGACAAATAATGTCAGAATGGGGTTTGCTACTCCAGGGTGTACTACATAAAGTGGGTGTGTCCACTGAATATTCCCATCTAAAATCCTGGCACCTCCTACTCAGGATCAACTGACATACTGAAAAACTAGCTTTCACTTATGTCCACACAACATTAATAAACATTCTCCTGTGTAAATCTTTCATCTAAATAAATGATCCCCATGCTGCTATCTCAAATGCTCCCCAGTCTCTGCCCCAGTGGTTCAAATTTGGGCCACTCTATGAAGCTAAATATTATTAGTTTATTAAAAAGGAATGTCTAAACTTACCAAATAAAATATTCAATGTGTCTCTTTGTATAAAATACCCAAGACCTGGAAACAGGTGTCTCTCTCTGATAATTAAGTTTTTGCCAATAATGTTAAAGATTATCCACATGATCTAGAGTTTCTTGTTGACCTCCTACGTGCCTCCAAATTTATGAAGTCCTCATTTATCTCTGTAAAATATTGCCATTAAGTTGACCAAATGCTGTTTGGGTTGGGTGATGGTGCTTTGCTTTTTCACACCCCACTGTTACAAGATGAGAGAAAGTGTCTTGGAGATGTTGGTGGAGTATTACAAAGCACTTTCTCCATTTCCTCTCATTGACTTTCTGACACTTTCTCTTCCCTTAAGTATTTTGACCAGTCTCATTGTGTATCTCCTGAGATTGTAGCTACCAGAATTAAGCAACTAAGTGAAACTCACACATTAAGCTGTGACATAGTTGTTGATTCACTCACCAGTTGAACTGAAAGCACAGTGTGCTTTTAATATATTTCTTGACAACTAGTTTGGCTAAAGTCATGAATATGTATTAAATAACAGAGTACGACATTATTTTCACAGTCCCATAGACTCTCCTTCAATTTTTCTGGTTGCTGCAATAAATCACAGACACTGGAGAGATTGCTTATCTGTTAAGCATAGTTACTGCTCTTGCAGAACACATGGTTTTGTTTCCCAACACCCAGTTGTCAGCTCACAACTTTCTGTACCTCCAGATACAAGTGATCAGATCCCTCTTATGGCTTTTGCAGTGTTGTATGCACATTTGAACAGTACGACACACCACAGCACACTGCCAACTCACTCAGGCTTATACTATCTGATGACTGTGCCAGCAAGGCAGGCATGCACACACATAAACATAAAATTAAACATTAATGTTTTAAAAGCCTGTACATTAGATATCAACACTGTGTGATGATGGAAATTCAAAATAAAATGAAAAAAGAGATTTCAAATATACCTTCATATCCTTCTCCAGGATTTTGGCCAGGGACTCTGCCTGACCCTTCCCTGCACAGACCCTTTTAAACAAAGATGATCTGATCCAAGTCACACATTCAGTACCTTGACTAGTGTGTACACCAATACCTAACTTACAACCAATCTCTATGCTTCGACTAAAAACTACTGTGCTTCTAAGTAACGTCTCCTACCATGCTATGTCCAATATCTTCACATTTGGAGTCAGAAAGAATACCCTGCAGACTAATCCAGTCCCCACTATCAGTCTAAATTCACTCCACATGAGCCCATTTCCAACATCTAAGATTAACCTACCATCACCTACTTCTTTCTGCCCCCAATGTGTTCTGTCCATATCAGAAGCCCACATGCCCACATCTCATTGAGAAACTTCAAACAGGAAAATGCCACTATGTACCCTTGAAATCCTGCAAGTGCTGTAGAAATGTTAGCCAATGTGAAGTGCTTAAATGAAAGCTTGGGTTCAGGATGTAAGAGGATAATCATAAACGTCAACAAGGAATTCAGGGAGTTTAAAGAGACACAGCAAAACAGCTCAATTAAATTAAGAGAAAGAACTTTAGGAGAACGAATAAATGCGAGATCCTTTGATTTTTCAGGTATTTCTTTAATTGCTTTCTTTAAAGACTCAAATTCTTATGGTATAGGTCTTTCAATTTTTTGGTTACCCCAAGGTATTTTGTGTTGTTTGTGGCAATTGTTAAGGGTAATGTTTCTCTGAATTCTTTCTCAGCATATTTATCATCTGTATATAGTAGGATTACTGATTTTTTTTAGTTAATCTGGTATCCTGCCACTTTGCTGAAGGTGTGTATCATCTGTAGGAGTTCCCTGATAGAGTTTTTCGGGTCACTTAGGTAGAGTATCATATCATCTGCAAATAGTGAAAGTTTGACTTCCTCCTTTCCAATTTGTATCCCGTTGATCTCCGTTTATTTTCTTATTGTTCTACCAAGAATTTCAAGGGCAATATTAAAGAGGTATGGAGAGAATGGACAGCCTTGTCTTGTCCTTGATTTTAGAGGAATCAAGTTGAGTTTCTTTCCATTTAGTTCGATGTTGGGTGTTGCATGGCTGTATAATGTTTTTATTATGGTTAGGTATGTTCTTGTTATCCATGTTCTCTCCAAGATCTATATAATGAAGGGGTGTTGGATTTTGTCAAAGGCTTTTTCAGCATCTAGTGAGATGATCATGCAGTTTTTCTCTCTCAGTCTGTTTATATGGTGGATTACATGGATGGATGTTTGTATCTTGAACCATCCTTGAATACCTGGATTGAAGCCTATTGATCATGGTGGATGATTTTTCATCAAAAGACTAAATTTATAAAACAATGAAAGGATTAGAAAATCACGACAGAAAAGAAAGACTCACATGTAAAGAAAGAATCATTACAATAACACCTGATTTCTAAATGGAATCTCTGAAAGACATAAGGCCTTGGATTGGTGTTCTATATGGCTGAGAGACCACTGATGCCAGCTGAAACTACAATACTAAGAAAAACTAAAAATCACAACTGAAGGAATGAAGAAAAACATTCCATGATATAACAAAACTTAGACTATGTGTTCATTTATTTATTTTCCTTTATTGAAAATATATTCTTTCTCATACAATATAACCTTATTATAGTAACCCCTCCCTATATTCCTCCCAGTTCCTACCCACCTTCCCTCCCTTCCAGATCCACTCACTTTCTGTCTCTCATTGCAAAGAAAAAGTCTTCTAAGCATAACAAACAAACATGGCAAAGCCAAATATATTAAGATAAAGCTAAAACAATCATTTTGAAGTTGGACATGGCAACCTAATCATGAGTCCTATGAAAATACGAAGTCAATAGCTATAGTGTACCACACACACACACACACACACACACACACACACACACACACACATATATATATATATATATATATATATATATATATATATATATTATATAGTGTACAGGACCTGATACATAAAGATGTAGGGATATTGCTTGCTTCTTCAATCTCTGGCAGTTCATATGTGCCTTTCGTAGTAGATTCAGATGACCTTGATCTCCTGGTGGCTTCTATCCCCTCTGGATCTTACAGTCTTTTCAGCTCCTCTTCTGTGGGATTTCCTGAGCTCCGATGGTTGAGATTTGATGTAGATGTCCAATTTACTCTCTCTCTCTCTCTCTCTCTCTCTCTCTCTCTCTCTCTCTCTTTCTCAATCAATCAAAAATATCTGTCTTTGGATCTTCGCATGTGTTCTCATATGCTGTTAGAGGGATTCTCTCTGATGTTGACTGGATAAGTGACTGATCTATGAGTATAGCAGAATATCATTAGGAATCATTTTAATGGCTTCTTTAGACTACTCATGTCTGGCTTTATGCTATGTCTCAGGGATATCTAGTGTCTGGTTTTTGGTTACCCAATTAGTGTCTGAGATGAGTTCCTTCCCATGGCATGGGCCTTAAGACATATCAGACATTGTTGGCTACTGCCAAAGTTCTGTGCCAATTCTTTCTTTTTTTATTAATTCAAGTTAGGGAACAGGCTTGTTTCACATGTAAGTCCCTTCTGCCTCTCCCTCTCCCTTCCCTCACCCCCATCACTCCTCCCCCACCTCCAACCTACCCCCACCCCATCCACCCACCACTCCCCAGGCAGGGTAGGGCCCTCAACAGGGGCTCTGCAAAGTCCACCAAATGCCGGCTCTGGTGGCAGGCTGGAAGGTTTTGCTGAAGGAGGCAGAGGCAGGTGGATCTGTGCCAATTCTTTAAGGCACAACATATTGTACACAAGTTGTATGGCTGGGTCGGTGTTTTTACTTATGTTTCTCTTTTGGTAGCCTGCAGAATATTGTAGCTTCTTGTACAAAAGAACTAGATAATGTGGGTATAGGGTCTATGAAGGCACCAGCTCAGACTCTCCATACTCAATGAATTGTGTAGGTGTTATCTTCTGCAATAGGACAGTGCTGTCTGTTTGGGGAGAACAACATATTATCTTGGCAACAGCACGGGTTTTTGGGGGGATCTCCAAGGAATACCACTGTGAAATGACTCAATTAGATGTAATCATGTCCATCAACTTGAAGTGTCATTTGGTGACAAGAGATATCCAGTTGGGGACCCATCTTCTGCATTACTGGAGACTTCATCAGGATCACCTTCATATATTTTAGCAAGTTTCCACGCCACTAATTTTCCATACAGTCCCTCAAATGTCCTACAATTCTAGCTGTTGTAGTAAGATTTTTTTCTTTTGGGGGATCCTCCACCCAGATCTACAAGTAAATCTCACATGAAGTATAATTCTTAATTATGAGTGCCCGGCATTAGCTTGGTTGTTTCTTGAAATTCTTCCTTTGCTTAAATTGCAACATCTAACTTTTGTCTCTGGGATTTTACTCTTGTCATAATTTTGTAAATCTTACTTGTATTCTGTAGATGGCTGTGTAGCTGGATGACAGTGTGGCTGAACCCTGACATCCTTGTTTAATGCTATTCACTCCTTTTCCTTGGTTCTCCTTCTATTTATATCTTCTTGTCAGCCCCACCTCTCCCTGCTCCTGCCTTGCTATTGATCATACATCACTTTAATAGACAATCACATAAATTAAACAGGCACAATAACAAAGCTTCATAGAGTTACAATAAATGCAGTGTAAACAAAAGTCACACACATGAAAATAATATTCTACCACAAGCTGTAGCTCTCCACATTCCCTCCATCAAATCCATCACCTCTCCTCCCTCACATGATCTTCCCATTCATCACCATACACATTCTATTACATCATTAATATGTCCCAGGAGATTCCATGCAAACTCCACAGATACTTTCTATATACCTGACTTCTTTGAGATGACAGATTTTAGATTATTTATGGTTTATTTAATGTTAATGTTCTCATACATGTAGATAAAATACCATATTATCTTTCTGACTCTGGAAAATTCTCTCAGGATGACTCTTTTTCTGTTCGCAGTAAATTGTCTGCACACACACACACACACACACACACACACACACACACACACACACCATGCAACACAATACCAATCATCACCCATTCCTCCATGTTCTCCACACACTTCTACAGAACCACACAAAAGAAAACCCCCCAATACATTCAAGGGTATTTCTTACTTTCTCTTCTAATAAGTTCAATGTGGCTGAGTTTATGACAACGTCTTTGATCCATTTGGACTTAAGTTTTGTGCATGGTGATAGACATGGATCTATCTGCAGTCTTCTACATGCCAGCATCCAGATATGCCAGCACCATTTTTTGAAGATGCTTTTTTTATTCCATTTTATAGCTTTGGCTTCTTTGTCAATATCAGGTGTTCATAAATGCAGGTTAATATCAGGGTTATCATCTTGATTCCATTGGTCTACCTGTCTATATTTATAACAATACCAAGCTGTTTTGATGACTATAGCTCTATAATAGAGCTTGAAATTAGGGATGGTGATGCCTGCTGAAGTTCTTTTATTGTACAGTGTTGTTTTGACTATCCTGGGTCTTTTGTTTTAACATATAAAGTTGAGAATTGTTTTTTTTTCAAATTCTGTAAAGAATTGTGCTGGGATTTTGATGAGGATTACATTGAATCTATAGACTGCTTTTTGCAAGATTACCATTTTTAATATGTTGATCCTACTTATCCGAGAATATTTGAGATCCTTCCATTTTCTGGGATCTACTTTAATTTATTTCTTTAAAGACTCCAAATTGTTTTTATACAGGTCTTTCCCCTTTTTTGGTTAGCATTGTCCCAAGGTATTTTATGTACAGGAGACCCCTTCTTGGGTATAACACCAGTAGCACAGACAGTGAGATCCACAATTAATAAATAGGACCACCTGAAACTGTAAGGCAAATGACACAGTCAGCATGACAAAAGGAAAGCCTATGGATTGGGAAAAGATATTTACCAACCCCACATCCGACATAGGGCTGAGCTCCAAAATATACAAAGAACTCAAGAAGCTATATTCCAAAACACCAAACAATCCAATTAAAAAATGGGTTACAAAACTAAATAGACAATTCTCTATACAGGAATCTAAAATGGCTGAAAGACACATAAGAAAGTGTTCAACATCCTTAGCCATCAGGGCAATGCAAATCAAAATAACTCTGAGATACCATCTTACACCTGTCAGAATGGTTAAAATCATAAACACCAATGTCACTTTCTGCTGGAGAGGTTGTGGAGAAAGGTGAACACTCCTCCAATTCTGGTGAGAGTAACAACTTGTACAGCCACTTTGGAAATCTGTATGGCGATACCTCAGGAAAATGGGAATCAATCTAACACAAGAACCAGCAATTGCACTCTTAGACATATACCCAAAAGAAGCCCATTCCTACAACAAGGACATCTGTTCAGCTATCTTCATACCAGCATTATTTGTAACAGCCAGAACCTGAAAAAAACCTAGATGTCCCTCAACTGAAGAATGGATAGAGAAAATGTGGGACATTTACACAATGGAGTACTACTCTGCGGGAAAAAAATGGCAATGGAATCTTGAACTTTGCAGGCAAATGGAGGGAACTAGAAGAAACTATTCTGAGCGAGGTATCCCAGTCACAAAAAGATAGGCATTGTGTGTAGTCACTCATATGTTGATTTTAGACATAGAGTAAAGAATGGCCAGCCTACAGCCCAGGCTGCTGGAGAGGCTGGTAAACAAGGAGGACTCTAAGAGAGACATACATGGTCCCTCAGAGAAGAGGAAAGGGACAAGATTTCCTGAGCATATTGGGAGCATGGGGGAGGGGAGAGAGAACTAGGAGAATGAGAAGGGGAGAAAAGGAGGGGTGAGGAAGATACGATGGGACAGGGAGGTTGAGTTGGCAGAAGAAAAGAAGAGAACAAGATAAGAGATAAAATAAAAAAGGGAGACACCATAATTTCAAAGAGAAATTAGGCACTAGGGAAATGTCTGGAGAGCTACAAAGATGACACAAACTGACAATCTAAGCAACAGAGGAGACGCTTCCTTAAATGCCCTCTCCTGATCATGAGATTGATGACTAATTCAAATGCCATCCTATAGCCTTCATCCAGCAGCTGGTGGAAGTAGAAGCAGAGTCCCACACCTAAACCTTTAACTGAACTGATATCCAGATGCATAGAAGGAGGAGTGATGAGCAAAGTGGTCCATACCAGGCTGGTGAAACCCACAGAAACAGCTGACCTGAACAAGGTAATACTCTTGTCCCCCAGACTGATAGCTGGAAAACCATTATGGGAATGATCAAGACCCCCTGAAAGTGGATGTCAGTGAGTAGACCTTGAAAATCTGTGGGACCTCTTGTAGTGGATCAGTACTTATCACTACCATAGGAATGGAATTTAGGAGCCCATCTCTCATAGAGGGATACTCCCCGAGCGTAGGCCTTATCCAAATGGATTTGACAGACTTTAAATACCCCCTATGGAAGGCCTCTCCCTTCATTGGGAGCAAAAAGGGTATGGGATGTGTAGGACATTAGTTGTGGGGGTCAAGGAAGGAGGGAAGGGAGAGGGACCTGGTATTGACATGTAAAATAATTTTCTTTCTAATAAAAAAAGAAAAATATCCCCCAAGATTAATTTAAATAAAACAAAAGCAAAACCACCTCATACCTCTGTCTTTCAGGACTTACCAAGACCTCTTCATTCATTTTACTGTCATTTGGAGCTGCATTTTTCAAGCAGTATCCCCTTGTCCAATCAAGCCAATGCCCAAATATTCATTGCAATGAGTCATTGGTCTGGTTCAAGGCCTCTGGCCTCTGGCACACCATCATCACTGGACCCTCACCAAATACTCCTCTCAGGCATCTGGTTTTGGGTATCCTGCTGCTATACTTACATAGTACCAGTATCTTCATGCACTACAGCAAGTCATAGATGGGGTACATGTTAGTGTGGGCCAATCCTCAGATTGTGCGTATACAAAGTAGCTGAGTTGGTCAATCTGGGCAACTTAGACTTCCACCCTTCGGCAAGGGGCAGAGCCTGCTCTCCTAGGCCTATGCCATGGGGCCAGGTCTCCCATGAACTTGGTGAGGTGTGGGGTCAACTTTTCAGAGGGAGGGGACCAGCTCTCCTACTGCAGTGTCCAGTGAGCGATCAGACCATATATCCCAGGGCCAGTGAAGTGCAGGGCCACTCACTATGGCCCTTGCATTGTAACTCCCATGGTGGCTATGGCCTCTCATGGTTACCCTGGCCATGGACATCAATACAGACCCCTTACTACAGTGGAATAACAGATACAAGCAGCAGCTCATAGTGGATATCACCATGGCCATGTGGAAGTGAAGAACTTCCAGATCACTATGGCCTCAGAAGTAGTAGGACTCTGGGATTATATAATAACAGGTAGCTCACTAGACCCAGGGCATCCACCCAGTACTTGGTGGTAACTGGAGACATTGACATGGACTCAGCTCCAGGTTGTGGTAAGGCCAGAGTCCCAGATATGGCCCTTGGCAGCAGGCTGATCCTGGACAGCACCATGGCCCCAAAAGACAGCACAGGCCATGCAGAACAGCATGGATCTTGTGTTGTCATTGCCCTTGGACACCTTCTTGGTCATTGCTTGCAGCCTAGAACCCAGGCATCGGTGTGGCCTCTGGTGGCAATGTGTGCAAAGGACATCAACACAGATGTGGTCCTTAGTAGTAACCTTGGTTTGGATGTTACCATGTTCCCAGGTGACAGTTTAGGCCAGTCAGATCAGCTTGGCCCTAGGGGCAGCTTGACCCTTGGCACCAACACAGCCCCAGGTTGTCCCCAAGCCTTTGGCATGATCGCAGTCTTTAATGGAATCTCAAGACATGGACAATGACACATTTCCTAGCTGATGTAGGGTCATGGACCTAGACATGGCCCTTAGGAACAGCTCAGGTCTGGATGTCATGATGGCTCCTGGGGGCAGCAGAAGCCACTAAGATCAGTATGGCTCACTGACAAGACAACCTTTGAAGAACACAAACATGGCCACGGGTGGTGTTCCAGACCATGAGCATCCTTGTGGCCTTTGCTGGCATCATGGGTCTTAGATGTCAACACAGACCATGGCTGCTGTAAGACCATAGACCAAGACATGGCCCTTAGCTGCAGCCTGGGTCTGGATTTTACCTTGGCCGTCAATGACAAACAGGCAACCAAAGATGTCATTCTTTTAACAGCTGAGTAATAATCCATTGCGTAAATGTATTACATTTTCTTTATCTTTTCTCCTATTGAGAGACATCTGGGTTGTTTTCAGTTTCTGGCTGAAGCAGTGAACATGGTTGAGCAAATGTCCTTCTGGTAGGGTGAAACATCCTTTGGGTATATGACTAAGAGTGATATACATTCAGGTCTTGAAGTAAATAGATTAACAATTTTATGAGGAACCACAATACACATGAGGAATCCCATAGTGGCTCTACAGGTTTACAGTACCACCAGCAATGGAGGAATGGTCCCAGTATTCTATAGCTTCACCAGCATCAGCTGTTATGAATCTAAGCCATTCTGACAAGTGTGAGATGGAATCTCAGGTTAGTTTTGATGTGCACTACTCTGGTGTCTAAGGGTGTTGAACATTTCTTTAAGCATATTTCTGCCTCTATTGAGAATTCTGTTTAGACTCCTTGTGATTGGTTTATTTGGTTTTATGAAATCTAGTTTCCTCAGATCTTTATATATTTTGGATATTAGCCCTCTATCAGATATAAAAAAAATTTCCCTTTCAGTAGCCTGCAGCTTTGTTCTAATGACAGTGTCCTTTGCCTTAAAGAAGAGTAAGTTTCCCAAGTTCCATTTGAATGTGGTTTCTCTTAATGCCTGTATCAACATTGTTCTGTTTGGAAAGTCTTCTCCTGTGCCAATGACTTCAAGATTCTTCCCCACTTTCTCTTCTATCAGGTTCAGTGTATCTGTGTTCATATTGAGGTTTTTGACCCATTTGCAATTGAATGTTGTGTAGCATGATAAGTATGAATATATTTGCATTCTTCTACATGCAATCATTCATCACCTGCACCCACTGGAAGAAGGGATGAAAAGATGACCGTGTAAGATCACTTTCAAAAACAAAGGCTAGCATGCCACCACCAGTCTAGAGATTCTATGCCAGCAATATCTGAACATACCAACCTAGATAAAGCAGAAGAGAAGAACCTTAAAACAACTTAATGAAGAAGATAGAGGCACTCAAAGAGGAAATGAGAAAATTCCTTAAATTAAGGGAAGAAAAATAAAAAAAATTGAAAAAATGAAGGAAAATACCAACCCAAACACATAAGTAATCACTTAAAGAAATTAAGTTAAGCCAAGAAAAAAAATAAAAAAACAGATGAGGGAAATTTCAAACATTTCAAGACCTGAAAAGAGAAATGGAGACAATATAGAAAGCACAAAGTGAGGGAAAGCTGGAAATAAAAAATCTGGGCAAATGAAGAGGAACTACATAACTGCATAACATAGAAAAAATAAGAGATGGAAGAGAGAATCTCAGGTTCTGAAGATAAACCAGAGGAAATAGATTCATCGACAAAAGAAAATCTTAAATCCAACATACCCTTAACACAAAATATGTAGGAAACACCATGAAAACACCAAACCTAATAATAGTAGTTACAGAAGAATTAAAAGAACCCCAGCTCAAAAGTACAGAAAACATATTCAAGGCAATCATAGAAGAAACTTTTGCAACCTAAAGAAGGACATGCCTTTGAAAGTGCAAGAAGCCTACATAACGCCAAATATTCTGTACCAAAAAATTCTGACTTCCATGTAATAATCAAAACAATAAACATCCAGAATAA
Source organism: Cricetulus griseus (assembly GCF_003668045.3). NCBI lineage: Eukaryota > Metazoa > Chordata > Mammalia > Rodentia > Cricetidae > Cricetulus > Cricetulus griseus. The sequence continues at coordinate 59,670,490 of NC_048601.1, read as the reverse complement.
AGAAAGAACATTAAGGGCAGCAAAGTAAAAAGGCCAAGTAACACATGAAGTCAGACCTATCAGAATTATACCTGACAAGTCAATGGAATGCCAGATGTTCCTGGATAGATATTCTACAAATATTAAGAGACCATTGTTACCACCTGAAACTACTATACCCATCAAAGCTTTCAATCACTATAGATGGAGAAAACAAGCTATTCCATAACAAATGTTGATTTAAACAATAGACATCAAAAATCCAGCACTACAGAAAGTACTGGAAGGAAAACTCCAACCCAAGGAAGTTAACTACACTCCCAAAACAAAGACAATATATAACAGCACATTACCAAAAGCCAAAATATGGAAATCCACCCACAATTCCACCAACAAAAACAAATCCAAAACAAACAAGATTCAACAGTCATTGATCACTAGTATCTGTCAATTTCAATGGTCTTAACTCGACTATAAAAAGTCACAGGCTAACAGAATGGATACAAAGACAGAATCCATCATTCCTCTTCATAGAAGAAACATATCTCAACTCCAAAGACAGACATTACCTCAGAGTAAAGGGTTGGGTCCATTTTCCAATCAAATGGACGTAAGAAACAAGCTGGTTTAGCTATCCTAATATCTAAAAATTAGTCTGTTAATTAAAATTAATCAAAATAGATGAAGAAAATCATTTCATATTCATCAAAGGAAAAAAAATCCATCAAGGTTTAGTCTCAATTCTGAACATATATGTACCAAATACAGAGGTATCCACATTTGCAAAAGAAACATTATTAAAACTTAAACCACACATAAAACCTCAAACACTTATAGTGGGATACTTCAACTCCCCACTCTCACCAGTGGTCAGGTCTACTAGACAGAAACTTGCTGGTGTAGAATCCCTAGACTCTGGTGGTGTCATATTTAGTCTTTCTATGGTTTAACATCTTCTTATACTGTTGTCTTAACATCACTTATTTCAGTGTGTACAGGTGGGTTCTCTCCCTCTTCTGGTGGTTATGGGTCCAAGGCTCTATCTGGTAGGTGTAGGTGGGTCTAAGGCTCCAATTGTGGCAGATACTAGATGGTTCTATGGGTGATTCCTTGGTTGGATATGACAGTTAAAGTTCAGGGGACTTTAACAGGGAAAGGTGTGCAGGAAAAGGCCAGGCATTACCTCTTCCTGTTGGTGCCAATCCAAGATAGGAATGGTGGCAGATGCTGGATGGCTCAGTCTGCCTCCAACCAGGCTTTTCCTTTTGTTAAACCAAAAATTTCCCTAATCGTGACATGGAGACATGTTACTAGTTATAAATCCTTGTCCTTACTTGTTGTTCATTTCTGGCTAGCATTTTTTGTTTAGTGAAATTTACTCTTCTCTCTTCACCTATGGTTGGCCTCTGGGAGTTTTGTCTTTCTTTCTGTGTGTCCTACTCTGTGGCTCTTGTCTGGTGTATGCCTAGATAGCCCTGGGTGTCTCCCTCTTCTTCTCCCCCATTCTACCTTCTATTACTATGCCCAATTCTTCTCTTTCTACTAGTATAATTCTGTTCCTATAGTTCTCTCTGTCTACTACCATCTCCTTGCCCAATTGTGCTGAACCATTGCCCATTTACCTTTATTGAGACCAATTGTTTGCCTAAGGCAGGAAAGGAGAATCATCTGTAGCAGATCTTTTTATACTCAAAATATGCAGCAAAAACTCATTTAAATCAACTTTAAATCTTTAATAATGGCAGCAGGAACAAATACAGTATACCTATAGACAGTTAAAGTAATATTATGCAGCATAATCTAATTAACAAATCTTTACCTACTTAAAATATCTTTAAAACTGTTTATTTATAAATGTGTGGAGATGCTAAAGAAAGCAGAGAAAGTGGATATAGACAGACATAAAAAATGAATAACATAAAAATAATAAAATAAAATCTTTAAATTGTAAAGCAATATAAAATGAATAAGCCTAATACAGATAGGAAATATGCAGTGTGAATGAATCCTGTATGGTGCTTTGTTGATGCTGAATTTTTAAAGTGTAATGTACAAGACAATAGCTTCTTGGAGACATTGGATTATGTAAATGGTATATTAAAACAACCTACATATTTTAAAGGTTCTTAACTCCATATTGAAATTCAGAAAATAGGTTGTTTTGGGAGTACAGCTTATATCATTATTTCCACAGGAAAGAATAAGTTATGGTTCTCTTCAAAATTAATGAAGAGACTTGATTGGACATAACTCCTGCAAATCTTGGATACATTCATTAAAAAGTAAACCAAGAAATTCTTCAGTACAGCTGACATATATGCTGATCACACAACTACATAAACAGTTCTGAGACTTATGAGACATTGAAATTTTTTCATTCATTTATTTAGCTCATAAATAAAGCCATGCACAATTATGATACACAATACAGTATGTTCACAATGGTATGGCTAAATTAAACCAATTATGTTACATCACACATATTCATCATTTTTGTTTTGAGAACACTTAAAGTATACTATCTCACAACTTGTAAAATATAGCATATTGTTATCGACCATATTTATCATGCTCTGAGTAGACCTCAAGACTTCACAGAGTGCATGACTCTTGTCCAACTGCAGTTTTATATCCTTAAACCAATTGTTTCCCCATTGTTAAAAGACCCACATTGAAGCCTAATAGCCACAATTCTGCTCTCTGTTCCCATAAGTTCATCATTTCTAGGTTACACATACAATTGAAATTATGTGACATTTGTTTTCCAGTGTGTCACTTATTTTTTTTTTGGCAAGCATATACCTTTACTACTTACTAAAGATGAAATCAAATTAGCATGCACAGGTGAGCACTCGCTGAAACACCTTGGATTCATCACATATTTGAGTTTCAATTAGCATATATATATATATATATATATATATATATATATATATATATATCAATAATGGCAATATGTTATGCATCAATAGCAGCAACAGCTTTTCCAGGTTCTGCAGTTATTTGAACAAAATTGTAGAGACATCCAGCACATTCCATTTAAAATATAAACAAAAAACAAAAAAAACCGAAAAACAAAAACAACAAACAAACAACAACAACAAAAGTAAAAAACAAAATCCCGGAAAACAGCGCAGTTCTGTTACTCTTGTGGTACTTGGCACCATTTTTTTTAAATTAGCTTCTCAGTCATCATCTTGGAGGAAAAAACAGCTCTAATAAAGCATGGTCACTATTATTTATCATAAAGGAGGTCCACATATGAGTGAGTACATATCATGTTTGTGTTTTGTGATTGGGTTACCTCACTCAGAATGGTTTCTTTGAGTTCCATACATTTTCCTGCAAATTTCAAGATTCCACTGTTTTTTTTCTGCTGAGTAGTACTCCATTGTGTAAATGTACCACAATTTCTCTATCCATTCTTTGGTTGAGGGGCATCTAGTCTGCTTCCAGTTTCTGGCTATTACAAATAATGCTGCTATGAACATGGTTGAACATATGTCCTTGTTATATGAATGTGCTTCTTTTGGGTATATGCCTAGGAGTGGAATTGTTGGATCTTGTGGTAGACTCATTCCCATTTTCTTGATAAGTCGCCATACTGATTTCCACAGTGGCTGTACAAGTTGGCACTCCCACCAGCCGTGGAGGAGTGTTCCTCTTTCTCCTCATCCTCTCCAGCATAAACTGTCATTGGTATTTTTGATTTTAGCCATTCTGACAGGAGTCAGATGAGGGGCATTGAAAAATCTTGTTGGCTACATAGTCCTCATGAGGTTGAGGGACTCCTGATCTTTTGCCCAATGTATTTTACATCTGTATCATCCCATCTTTAGCTTATCTTTAGAAGGACATATGTGGTGATAACTTGTTTGTGCAAATACAATTTGTCTAATGGTGAAAATGGAGTTTGTCACTAGCTAATTAGAGATCAAGAGGTCTCTACAGAAAGACAAGAAGTGAGGTAGCTGGGAAGAAACAGGATATAAGCAGGCAGAAGAAGGATCTCTCTCGCTCTTGTCTGAAGAGATGTTAAGGAGGTAAAGTGTGGTAGTGGTTTGCTCATTCTCTCTGATATCTCAGCTTTTTTTGTATATCTGACTATGGGTTATCATTACTTAGAACAATTAACAAAATAATTTAAAGACATATTAGTGATATTTTATAACAGTGGAGAGAAAAAAACAGGAAAATGGGAGACTCATTCAGTCTCTGCAGTTGGTATTGAGACTTGGAGTCAGACTTTTGCAAGCTAGCAGATATATTATCTTTCTCAATGGCCACATTAATGAAAGATCATTCAGCCATCATGAACTGTCCAGTCTAAGTTGCCTTAACCTAGGATATATCCAAAGGCAGCTGTGGAAGAAAAGTATAAAAGTAATGATGACAAATGATATTCAAGTATACTCATAGATTGATGCCTATCCTGGGAGTCATCAGAGATGCTTCATGGAGAAACTGGTAGAAACAGTAGCAGAACCACAGTAAAACATTTAGGCTGATGGCAGGAAATCCTGCTTAAGAGCAAGTAGAAGAACTGTAAAAAGCAGTGGCATCAAGGACATCACTAGTAAACCAAGAGAATCCACTAATCTGGAATCATAGGAGCTCCAAGAGACTGCCCAGTCAACCAGGGAGCCTGCATGGAATAGATCTATGTCCTCTGCATATATATGTCAGTTGTGTAAATTAGTCTTCTGATGGCACTCCTGACAGTGGCAGCAGGGGCTGTTACTGAAACTTCTGCTGGCTTTTGAGGATCTACTCCTCATAGTGGGTTGCCTTTCCTTACCTTTATAAAAGGGTAGGTGCTTAGTCTTACCACAACTTGATAATGTCACCGGTTTTGCTATCCATAGGAGGTATGCACTGCTCTGAACTGAAAACTAGGTGTAATGGATGGTGTCACAGAATAGATGTGGGAGGATGGTTTGGTAGGAGGGGAGAGAAGGGGAACCTTACTTGGAATTTAAATTTAAAGAAAAAGATGGGGACTAAGTAAGAAGGAAGGAAGATAAGAAATGTCTTACAACCTTGTAAATGGAAGTTAACAAATGATAATTCACCATTTGGTTCACACCTATGAATGTATCAATATTTTTGTCAAATGTCTTACTGGTAAATCACTAGGTCATCCACCAACAAAATTTGTTGAACAGCTTTTGTGCAAATTTTATTCATGGAAATTAGGTAACCATGACATGGGTAGTACTTATAGATCTAAGAATATTTTACAGGGCTTTAAACATGTCTTATTGGAAGAATCACATCCCACCTATGCTGAATGACATGAATAATTGTACAGGATACTTATCTTGGAATAGCAAAGTATTCATGCAAAACTTTACATCTCATCTGATCCCAGAATAATGCTGCCATGATATGGCCTGATAGTATCCCACAGGCAATGCCAGGAAGCAATCAAGATCTTACAGTCTGTCACAATTCACGAACCTCCCCCTGTTTAGCCAACACATTCCATTAGTAGTCCGAAATTATATTTTTATTTAATTTCTTATGGATGCAAGTGTTTCAGTGATTTGTAACTATTTTAACTTCTTGCACTGCTATACCATACAGAAGCATTAAAGCACATATGCAATTTAAGGATTCCTTATGATATTTCAGTATATTGATAAGTATTTGGATATACTCTATTTAGTCCAGGTCTTATATTTTCAGAAAAATGTGTCAGACTCAGCAACAGTAGTGCAAATGAAAACAGACACTTTTCACCTAACAATTTTAGAGGAAATTGATCACTTGGGGAGGGTGGAAATGAGAGGAGTAAGTAGGTAAGGATAGGACTATTTCAGTACACACACACACACACACACACACACACACACACACACACACACACACCAGTCAGGAAGATAAAATTATACTTACATGTATATTACAATGTGACACAAATACAAACATCAACTTCCTATAGTTCCCAATGTCTTTTTAATTTTGGAACTGCTTCTCATATCTCAACATTACTCTGCCCACTCCTTAAGGAACTTGCCTAAAGATGATACCTCATTACACTTGAGATTTTTTATGATAACCTGCAAAAAGTCATTTCTCTCTATATCTTGGAGATAACGTCATCCCTCTCAGTATCAAGCAAGTTGCAAAGTTAGACTTTCTTGCTGGCAATTGATATCCACTCACTTCTACCTGCTCATAGTTCTTACCAGATTTTCACAACATGTTATGTAATGCAACTGACAAATTAGCTGTAGTCCACATGTTTATCAGTCATTGGTTTAATCTGTTCTCACATAAGGTTTCACAAGTACCCTAACAAAATATAAGGCTCTCCTCCATTTCCCAGCGTGCTCTGTAGCGGGCTTCTGGTCTGTGGCTGCCGCCTTGGCTGTCAATGACCCATCCATGTCATTGATCGATAACCGATCATCAATAAAAATAAAGATCATAAAAATGATCGACGATGTCCGTCCATCCTCCTCCTCCCCTCCCCGTGCCCTGTCCCCGGTCCCAGGTCAGAGTCCCCGCCCATCAGAGTCCCGTGGTCCTGCGGTCTGTCCATCCCTCCCCAGGTCCAGCTCCCACCCAGGAACCGAGCCTTCTCCCGAGACCCGCGCGGGGGCTCGCTCGTCCTGGGCCAGCTCACACACGGTGCACACACAGACACACACACACACACACACACACACACACACACACACACGAGAGGCTCGCTCGTCCTGGGCCGGCTCACACACGGTGCACACACACACACACACACACACACACACACACACACACACGAGAGCGCACTCGCGCGCTCACCCATGTCCGCGGGGCTCGCACATAGTGCTTTCACCGCAACTCCAGGCTTGCCCATGGCCACCACCACCCACCACCCACCACCAACCACCCCTCCGCCCAGGCAGAAGGGAGGGAGCTAGCCGCTCGCCCCAACCCTGGCCTGCTCCCTGATTGCTGCTCTGCCGCTCAGGAGCTTGGGGGATCGTCGCGGTGGGTGGTGGTGCGCAAAACCCTGCAGCCCAGAGAATAAACGTTGTCCTGTGTTTCAGGCGGAGGGTGTCAGAGCCCTGAAGAGGACATGAGGACAGGAAGGGTCGGGGAGGGCAGGTCGGTTCTGGAGTTAGTGGAGAAGGCAGGGAGCAGAGACCCTGGCGCCCCAGTGAAGGCACCATTGCCCAGAACCTGTCCAATGTTTGTGTGTGCTCGCCTGTGTGTGTCTCTGAGTGTGCCTCTCTTTGTCTCTGCCTCTGTCTCTGTGTCCCTGAGGTCTCTCTATCTCTGCTATCTCTCTGAGGTCTCTGCTATCTCTCTGTCTCTCTGTCTCTGGGTCCCCACCCTGCAGCAGTGGCCTCTCTCCCTCAGCCTGACTGTGCAAGCCAGGCCAGGGACTAGTCAAACAGGGAGCCTCTGTCTCTCGTCTCTGTCTCTGCCATCTCTCTATCTCTGCTATCTCTCTGTCTCTGTGTCTCTGGGACCCAGCAGCTTCCAGGTCCCGGCTGGCTGACTGGTTGACTGGCTGGCAGGCTGGCTCCTTGGAACACTGGGTTGGTCGAGGTCTCTCGTCTCTCTAGTCTCTATCTCTCACTGTCTCTCTTATCTCTCACTGTTTCTGGATCTCTGTGTCTCTTAACCTCCCCATTACTCCCCTGCCATGCTGCTCCCCCCCCCACTTCCCGGAACTGGAGCTAACCTGACCTGACCTTACCTGCCTGCCTGACCTGGGCCTGGCTCCTTGGAACACTGGGTCCTGGTCGCTGGTCTCTGTGTCTCTCCTGTCTCTAATGTCTCTCTATCTCTGTCTCTCACCTCCTCACTCCAAAACCCTGACTGATGGGGAAACATGAAGCAACTTCCAGACTCTGTCTGTCTGTCTGTCTGTCTTCTGGGAAGGCTTGGTCTCTCATCTCTGTGTCTTGTCTCTGTCTCTCCTCTCTGTGTCCCTGATGATGTCTCTCAGTCTCCCAATGCCTCTGCCTATCTTTCGATCTCTATCTGACACACCCTCCTTCTCTACCCCAGGAGCCGCCTCTGGCTGGAGCATACTCAGCCTTGGAGCCTGCGGAGGTCTCTCTTCTCTGTCTCTTTGTCTCTGCGTCTCTGTCTCTGAATGCCTCTGCATGTCTCTCCCGGTCTCTCCGGGGTCTCTACAGTCCCTCCCGACCCCCACCCGGCTGTCCCCAGCGTGCCAGTGTGTGCCCCTATGTCAGCATGCACCCAGTGTGTGCACTTGCCTTGGGGACCAGAGCCAGTCTATCTCCCTGTGTGTCTGTCTGTCTGTGTGTCTGTCTGTCTCTCTCTTTCTCTCTCTCTCTCCCTCTGTGTGTGTGTGTGTGTGTGTGTGTGTGTGTGTGTGTGTGTGTGTGTGTATGTGGGTCTCTGTGACCCCCGCAGCACCCCTCCTGCCCCAACCGGTCCTGCTTGGAACACTGTGGTCTCTTGTCTCTTGCCTCTGTCTTTGGGTCTCTGTGAGACCTGAGCACACCCGCCTCCACCACTCCTGCCCTCTGCCGCCATCGCCATGCCACCCTGCGTGGATCCCGCCCTGTCCTCCTGATGCTCCCAGGGGCTGTATGGTTCTTCCACCCCGCCCAGAGCCCCTGGCCCAGCATGTCCCGCTAGCCACCGCTGCTAGCCCTGCTTCTTAAGTGCCGCCTCCTCCTGGCTGCCGCAGCTGGTGCTGCTGCGGGCATTCATTCCCTTCACTTCCCTCGCTCAGCTAGGCTCAGTCCCTGGTTTTCCCTGACTTTCTCGCTTGCTGGGCTTTTTCACTGGCAGACCAGGCTGAGGGCACCCAGCAGAGGTTCCCAGACAAGTCTCAGCTCTCACCACAGAGGGCGCGCTGGGAACTACATTTCCCAGCATGTCCCGAGCTCCTCATTTGCCGATATTCTGCCTGCCCTGCTCTTGGCTTAGGTCCAGGAAGGTTTGAGACCAGTTATTCCAGTGTCCCCGCCCACGAACCCCACCCTGCCCGCCCCAAACCGCCCCCCAACGGCGCCTCTCTGTCTGTCTCTGTCTCTCTCTGTCTCTGTCTCTCTCTGTCTATGACTCTGTCTCTGTCTCTCTCCCTGCCAGCTCACCAGCCTGGGTGGGTCTGCTGCAGCGGACTCCATCTCCCAGCTTCCCTGGTCTCCCTGCCCATCTTCTCTAAACAAAAACAGTGATTGCATACATCCTTGCTTAATGAAATGAGTGCTATTATCCGTAGTCCTAGAAGAATGACTGCCTTTGTCTAAGTGCCACACTGTGGCAATAGGGGTCTGATAGCACTAGACATGTGTGCTTTCTGAAACCAATTCCAATAACATATTCCAATTAGGGCCCATGTTACTGAGTATCCAGCCTGTGAAACACATCATCTTTTTAAATGATGACAAAATTATTTTCTAAATTTTGACTATATTTTCCCAATGGATTTGAGCAGGTTGGAGTAAAAAGGGAAATCCCAACAAATTAAAGATGAGTTAGGTATTTCAGGAAGCATGAAGAAATGAAGAAATGGAAACAGTAACAAACTGGAAACAGTAAAAATAAGGAAGACAAATGAAATGGAATAAAATTAGAACTGAGAATGAGTAGTGAAGGGACAAGCTCCCCATTTCGGCAGCCATGACAGTAACCTTGCCTTGGTCACTTAGAGGTCAGACGCCTGCCTCCTGACAAGGAACCAATCAGAAGTTAGCTGGTGGTGCTATGCTTTATGACCCTGGGTGTAATTTACGGACAAGCACACAGCAATGACACACAGATCACAGCAACCACCCTGGGAGGGCCTATGGGCCATAACAACCAGTTGGCCAATCAACACAGGACAAGCCCTCCAAGCCTGGAGAGCACACCAATCCTGAGCCTGTGCGTACCCCTAGACTCTCCCCTTAGGCTTCCCTACAGGAGCCCTTAGGAGCTGTCTTTTGTAGCCAGCCTCCATGGTGGGTAGACAAAAGACCTGAGCTAACATGGGGTTAGCTCATTAAAAAAACAATAAAGCCCCATGCAGTTGCAGCAAGCTCTTAAATTTGCCTGGTGATTGGGGTGACCGAGGTCATGCCCTGGGACCCCGGATACCTGAGTTTTCCGGGGGTCTAACATTTGGGGGCTCGTTTGGGATTTGCAACCACCCCTCACCTAAGTGGATTTTATATTGGAGGTAAGACGTCTCGAGCTCGCAACTTATATGTTCAATTTTATATGTTTGCTTGTTATGTCTCTTGCTGTTTTGTTGGTTTGGTGCAATGACTTGAATTTGAATTTGATTTGTACTAGAATTTGATCTGAACCTGCCCAGGACTCGTGACTCATATTTGTAATTTGTACTGGTATTTGGAATTTGGAATTTGGACCTCAGGGGAAAACAGACGTGTTTCGAGAGGCAGAGATCCCACCCTGGAAGAAAGTCCGAGGGTTGTTTGTAATTCTGGTTTGGGGCACCATTTCTTTGTCACGTGGCTTGTCCCGTCTGATGTCTGTCCTGTTTTTGCTGTTTGTGACGGTCTCCGTAATAACCACCCTCATCCCCAGATTCCTCCTTAACTATGATCGGCAGATGTGCCCGAAGGATCTCAGATTGCTGCCCTGAGGACACCCAGGACCCAGGAGGTTCGGACAGGAGCCAAGGACACTTGGACTGGCCTCAGTTAGCAGCAATTGTAGCTGCTGGGTTCTGCTGCCCGTCTTCCTGGCGCCATTGCCTTAAAAGCGGCCGGGCAGATTGGGTTGGCGTCTGTTCTTTCCTGTCTATTCTGTGTTATCATTGTTGGTTTTCAAATCAGGATCCACCATGCCACCCCCTTTCTATCTCCACCTTCGGGTCTGTGAGGCATGCCAAGTGGGACTGTTTCTGCCCCAGCTGCCCTCCTGCCATGGGTCCTGGCTTGACGCAGGGGTTTCCCTGCTCCGAGGGAACATGGCTGCAAGGCCTCCATCTATTTGGCTGCCCGGCCTTCTCTGTGCTCCACACACATGATATGCAGGGGGGCCATTGGGGTCTTTTCCCCACCCCTGCATTGGCTGAGGGTCTGGGGTTATCAGCAGCACCCCCACCCCAGTTTGCTTCCCTAAATGCATGGAGCTCGGGCGGGTGAACTATCTGGTCTTATTTAGATGAAAAAAAAAAACAGCCTTAAAGATATTAAAAACTATAAAAGAGACTTTGATAAAAAATTTTTATGTTGACTGAGAAATGAGGGAAAATGTAAGAGACTTAGGTAATAAAGAGAAAGGGGGAGAAAGAAATTTGTCTAAGAATGTCTAAGAAAATCAGAGGAATGAACTAAACGTATGTAGAAAATTACAGAGATTTAAAGCAAGTCATAGAAGGTCAGAGAAAAGGTTGTTAAAAGAGAAAAATGTAAACTGCTTGCTATGGTTTCTCATGTCTACAAATAATAAATTTAAAAATGGTAATATAAGTTAAAATTTTAACCATATTAAGCTAATTCTTTTTAAAAAGCCCTGTTTATTTCTCAAGTAACTTATGTATACTTGTTTTAAAATGTTCTGTTTCCTGGCATAACCTAAGTTCTGTTACAGGATGTAGCTAAACAAATGATATAAGTTACCGACATTTTGTAGGCAGCCACATGGCAAACTGGTCACATGGTTGACTGGTAGCCATTTTGCTGAAGTTGAAAAAAAAATACTTAAACCGCCATCTTGACTAAAGGTGACCGCATGGAAATTACAGATACAATCTTAGAAACAAGTTTTTCAGTTAAGATTTCAAATGTTAATGCTTCTATATATTACAGAAAGATATTAAGGGAATTTAAATTTCTTTTTAAAACCAGTTTTTTTTAATGTTTGTTTTTATTAATGTTTGTACTTAAAGAGCTTCAATTTAGAATCATTTTTAAGCAAAGCCTGACAATGTAAAGTTCTTGTTTTATAAAAGCTGCTAATCTATTACAAGATGTTAAAGTTTATGTTTTCAGAAGTTAAGTTTAGGGTGTTGGTGGCACACACCTTTAAGTTTAGATCGTTGGTGGCATACGCCTTTAATCCCACCACTTGGAGGCAGAGTCAGGTGGATCTCTGTGAATTTGAGGCCAGTTTGGTCTACAGAGTTAGTTTCAGGACAGCCAGGACAGTTACACAGAGAAACCCTGTCTCAAAAATAAGTTTAAACAAAAGCAGCTAAAATGTGTACATGTAACTACTATTTAAGAAATATAAGGTAGCTCTATGCAGTCTTAAATTCAGCTGTTAAAACCAGTTACAGTCAGGCTGATAATTAATTACAGAAATATGACCTTACCTAGCCACCTGTATGCTTCTTGTGTGCTTAAGGCAAGTAACCAAACAGACCTCTAATGCTTCAGAGATCTTCAGAATATGGCATTTAAATTGTTATCTTTAAAATTTATAATATCAGACAGACTGTCAGATCCTGACAGTGACCCAAAGTCTCCAAAGAAGATTATGAGACACCCCAGTTCCTGCACCTGGACTAGTGAGCGAGATGCTCAGATGTGATACCTGCCGCCTGCCAGGACCTGGCCGAGACTGTGGACAAAGCTGCTGGACACTGGAAAATTGATTGCACCCCCTTTGCCTATATGAAACAAGGTCAGTCTTTTCCATGTCCCTCTTCCACAGAGAAAAAAAAAACCTCTCACCTTATAGGCCTGGCGAAGATTGCTGGTCTTTGAGACACCTGCCTCCAGCGGTAATGGAGAAACTTGGGTATGGCTAACTGTATATGGACTGGCTTCTGTCACTTTTTAGTAGATTCAGATAGAATATGCCCTTCTCAGATCTCTGAAGTATTAATGGTTGTCAGCTTGACAACATCAGACAGTCAGATCCACTATAGATTATAGTCAGCATGTTAGCTGGTAAAATAGTGACTATCTATGGTTCAGACACAAGGTCAAGGTATTTAGGTTTATTTTACTTGTCATCGAAGTACAAACTGAAAGGGCCTTTCATCAGGCCAAAGGCACCTCTGTCCAATACATACCTGGCTCTGTGGACAGAAGAAAAATGTACATGCTTATAGGCCAAATCTGTAGTTTTTGCTAGGACTCAAAGTTATAAATATGTTCCTGCTATTTGAACATATATCCAGATATATGCTTTTTCTGCACTGTGGGCTTCAGTAAATAAGTTTTAACTTATGTTTCTAGTTTAAACATGCCTTAAACAGATTTCTGCTTTTGGCAGATATCTGAGCATCAATTGCTCAATACAGGCTGTTCTAAGTAGACTGCAAGCCCTGGACTTGCTGTGGATGTGAACCAGTCAAGCTGATGTGGACACCCCCTGTCTCTGCAACAGAGTCTGCTAACCAGAAGCTCCTGATGGATGCCCCATTGCCTAAATTCCTTTTGTTTTTTTTTTGATTTTGACTAGCATTTCAACCTTCTGGGGTCCCTAACTTCGTCACAAAATCAGCAGGAAGTACCTTGGGAAAGAATTCGTCGCCCATTTTCCCTGGTTAAAATGCTAAGTCAGAAGGGACTCCCTTGCATGTGGATGCCAATATCTCTCATTCCCTAATGTGGGCACTAGAGAGACAGCAATTCCATGATTGGAATTAGCAAAAAAGAAAATGGGGGAATGAAGGGACCAGCTCTCCATTTAGGCAGCCATGACAGTAACCTTGCCTTGGTCACTTAGAGGTCAGACGCCTGCCTCCTGACAAGGAACCAATCAGAAGTTAGCTGGTGGTGCTATGCTTTATGACCCTGGGTGTAATTTACGGACAAGCACACAGCAATGACACACAGACCACAGCAACCACCCTGGGAGGACCTATGGGCCATAACAACCAGTTGGCCAATCAACACAGGACAAGCCCTCCAAGCCCGGAGGGCACACCAATCCTGAGCCTGTGCATACCCCTAGACACTCCCCTTAGGCTGCCCTTCAAGTTTTCTCGGGAGCCCCTAGGAGCTGTCTTTTGTAGCCACCTGCCATGGTGGGTGGACAAAAGACCTGAGCTATAATGGAGTTAGCTCGTTAAAAAAACAATAAAGACTCATGCAGTTGCAGCAAGCTCTCGAATCTGCCTGGTGATTGGGGTGACCTCGGTCGTGGCCTGGGACCCCGGATACCTGAGTTTTCTGGGGGTTCTAACAGTAGGAGTACAATATAAGATGAAGGATAGTTTGTTCATAGGTAGAAAAAATATTAGGTTAGAAGAAGCTGAAAGGACCAGCTCCCCATTTTGGCATCCTTAACAGCCAAACACATACTTGCCTGACCTTGTCTTGGTCACTAGGAGGTCGGATGCCTGCCCCTTTCGGCAGCCATGACACTAACACATGCTTACCCTGACCTTGTCTCCTTCAATAGGAGGTCAGATGCCTGCCTCCTGGCAAGGAACCAATCAGAAGTTAGCTGGTGGTGCTATGCTTTACGGCTCTCGGTGTGATTTACAGACAAGTACACAGCAATGACATGCAGAGCATAGCAACCACCCTGGGAGGGCCTATGGGGCATAACAACCAGTTGACCAATCAACACAGGGCAAACCCTTCAAGCCTGGATGCACACCAATCCTGAGCCTGTGCATACCCCTAGACACTCTCCTTATGCTGCCCTATAAGATCTGTATGCAGTGGCTTTGCATCATCTTTCCTAGCCATCTGTCTTGGTAGATGGATGGGAGGCCCGAGCTAACATGGGTTTAGCTCGGGAACAATTACAATAAAGCCTCATGCTGTTTGCATCAAGCTTTCGACTCCACCTAGTGATTAGGGTGACCGCTGTCCTTGGCTGAGATCCTGTGGGCCTGAGCTTCTGGGGTCTTTTAAAGCATGCAAAGAATGACAAAACCAAGGAGAAACTGATAACTGAGAAAGTAGTATTTATTGAGTTATGAATGCAAATTCACACCCATTACTTTTTGCAACAACAACTAATAACAAAGTAGATCACGAATGTGCAAGAAAAGGAATAGAGTTGATTTTTTAGATACAATGAAATACACAAAACTAAGTTCATGGAATCGTACCTAACAACCCAAAACTCTGTTGTATTACAAAGTCCGGATACAACGAAATACACAAAACTAGGTTTATGGAATCGTTCCTAACATCCCAAAAATCTGTTGTAGTTCCAAAGTCCAGATACAACTAAGTACAGAACACGAGGTTTATGGAATCGTTCCTAACAACCCAAAACTCTGTTGTATTCCAATGACCGGATACAACGAAATACAGGAAACTAGGTTTATGGAATCTTATACAAGTATGCACTAACTGTGTTTTAGTTCCAACGTCCGGATATTATGAAATACACAAAACTACATGTATGGAATCATTACTAACTACACAAAACGCTGTTGTATTCCAAAGTCTGGATACAACAAAATACAGGAAACTAGGTTTATGGAATCATACATAAGTATGCAGGAACTGTGTTTAAGTTCCAAAGTCCGGATACAATGACATACACAAAACTAGGTTTATGGAATTGTTCCTATCAACCCAAAACTCTTTTGTATTCCAATTTCCTGATACAACGAAATACCGGAAACTAGGTTTATGGAATCATACATAACTATGCACTAACTGTGTTTTAGTTCCAAAGTCAGGATAAAACGAAATACACAAAACTAGGTTTATGGAATTGTTCATAACAACCCAATAACTCTGTTGTAGTTCCAAAGTCTGGATACAACGAAATACACAAAACTAGGTTTATGGAATCGTTCCTAATAACCCAAAACTGTGTTGTATTCCAAAGTCTGGATACAACGAAATACAGGAACCTAGGTTTATGGAACCATACATAAGTATGCACAAACTGTGTTTTATTTCCAAAGTCCGGATACAACGAAATACAGAAAACTACGTTTATGGAATTTTTCCTAACATACCAAAACTCTGTTGTAGTTCCAAAGTCCAGATACAACGAAATACACAAAACTAGGTTTATGGAATCATTCCTAACCACACAAAATTCTGTTGTATTCCAAAGTCCAGATACAACGAAATACACACAATTAGGTTTATGGAATTGTTCCTAACAACCCAAAATTCTGTTGTATTCCAAATTCCAGATAAAACAAAATACAGGAAACTAGGTTTATGGAATCATACATATGTATGTACTCACTTTGTTTTAGTTCCATAGTCCGGATACAACGGAATACACAAAACTAGGTTTATGGAATCGTTCATACATACCCACTATATCTGTTGTAGTTCAAAGTCCAGATACAACGAAATACACCTAATTAGGTTTATGGAGTCGTTCCTAACAACCCAAAACTCTGTTGTATTCCAAATTCTGGATATAAAGAAATACAGGAAACTAGATTTATGGAATCATACATAAGTATGCACTAACGGTGTTTTAGTTCCAATGTCCGGATACAACGAAATACACAAAACTAGGTTTATGGAATCGTTCCTAACAACGCAAAACTCTGTTGAATTCCAAAGTCCGGATACAACGAAATACAGGAAACTAGGTTTATGGAATCTTACATAAGTATGCAGGAACTGTGTTTAAGTTCCAAAGTCCGGATACAACGACATACACAAAACTAGGTTTATGGAATTGTTCCTATCAACCCAAAACTCTTTTGTATTCCAATTTCCTGATACAACGAAATACCGGAAACTACGTTTATGGAATCATACATAACTATGCACTAACTGTGTTTTAGTTCCAAAGTCAGGATACAACGGAATACACAAAACTAGGTTTATGGAATCGTTCATACATACCCACTATATATGTTGTAGTTCAAAGTCCAGATACAATGAAATACACCTAACTAGGTTTATGGAATCGTTCCTAACAACCCAAAACTCTGTTGTATTCCTAATTCTGGATATAAAGAAATACAGGAAACTAGATTTATGGAAAAATACATAAGTATGCACTAACTGTGTTTTAGTTCCAATGTCCGGATACAACGAAATACACAAAACTAGGTTTATGGAATCGTTCCTAACAACGCAAAACTCTGTTGTATTCCAAAGTCCGGATACAATGAAATACAGGAAACTAGGTTTATGGAATCATACATAAGTATGCACTAACTGTGTTTTATTTCCAAAGTCCAGATACAACGAAATACACAAAACTAGGTTTATGGATTCGTTCATAATGATGCACTACTTGTCTTGTAGTTCCAAAGTCCAGATACAATGAAATACACAAAACTAGGTTTATGGAATCATTCCTAACCACACAAAATTCTGTTGTAGTTCCAAAGTCCAGATACAACTAAGTACAGAACACGAGGTTTATGGAATCGTTCCTAACAACCCAAAACTCTGTTGTATTCCAATGACCGGATACAACGAAATACAGGAAACTAGGTTTATGGAATCTTATACAAGTATGCACTAACTGTGTTTTAGTTCCAACGTCCGGATATAATGAAATACACAAAACTACATGTATGGAATCGTTACTAACTACCCAAAACGCTGTTGTATTCCAAAGTCTGGATACAACAAAATACAGGAAACTAGGTTTATGGAATCATACATAAGTATGCAGGAACTGTGTTTAAGTTCCAAAGTCCGGATACAACGACATACACAAAACTAGGTTTATGGAATTGTTCCTATCAACCCAAAACTCTTTTGTATTCCAATTTCCTGATACAACGAAATACCGGAAACTAGGTTTATGGAATCATACATAACTATGCACTAACTGTGTTTTAGTTCCAAAGTCAGGATAAAACGAAATACAGAAAACTAGGTTTATGGAATTGTTCATAACAACCCAATAACTCTGTTGTAGTTCCAAAGTCTGGATACAACGAAATACACAAAACTAGGTTTATGGAATCGTTCCTAATAACCCAAAACTGTGTTGTATTCCAAAGTCTCGATACAACGAAATACAGGAACCTAGGTTTATGGAACCATACATAAGTATGCACAAACTGTGTTTTAGTTCCAAAGTCCGGATACAACGAAATACAGAAAACTACGTTTATGGAATTGTTCCTAACATACCAAAACTCTGTTGTAGTTCCAAAGTCCAGATACAACGAAATACACAAAACTAGGTTTATGGAATCGTTCCTAACCACACAAAATTCTGTTGTATTCCAAAGTCCAGATACAACGAAATACACACAATTAGGTTTATGGAATTGTTCCTAACAACCCAAAATTCTGTTGTATTCCAAATTCCAGATACAACAAAATACAGGAAACTAGCTTTATGGAATCATACATAAGTATGCACTAACTGTGTTTTAGTTCCAAAGTCCGGATAAAACGAAATACACCTAACTAGATTTATGGAATCGTTCATAACTACGGACTAACTCTGTTGTAGTTCCAAGTCCAGATACAACGAAATACACAAAACTAGGTTTATGGAATCGTTCCTAACAACCCAAAACTCTGTTGTATAACAAAGTCCGGATACAAAGAAATACAGGAAACTAAGTTTATGAAATGATACATAAGTATGCACTAACTCTCTTGCAGTTCCAAAATCCGGATACAACGAAATAAACAAACTAGGTTTATGGAATCGTTCCTAACAACCCAAAAATGTGTTGTTTTCCAAAGTCTGGACACAACGAAATACAAGAAACTAGGTTTGTGGAATCATACAAAGGTATGTACTAACTGTGTTTTAGTTCCAAAGTCCGGATACTATGTAACACACAAAACTAGGTTTATGGAATCGTTCATAACATTGCATTAACTCTCTTGTAGTTAAAGTCCGGATACAACGAAATACACAAAACTAGGTT
>NC_048601.1:59621838-59626838 GCF_003668045.3 Cricetulus griseus | reverse complement strand
ATAACTACGCACTAACTCTGTTGTAGTTCAAAGTCCAGTTGAAACGAAATACACAATACTCGGTTTATGGAATCGTACCTAACAACTCAAAACTCTGTTGTATTCCAAACTCGGGATACAACTAAATACATAAAAGTAGGTTTATGGAATCGTTTATAACAATGAAGTAACTGTGTTTTAGTCAAAGTCCGGATACAACGGAATACACAAAACTAGGTTAATGGAATCGTTCATAACGACGCACTAATTCTCTTGTAGTTCAAAGTCAGGATACAACGAAATACACAAAATTAGGTTTTTGGAATCGTTCATAATGATGCACTAACTGAGTTTTAGTTCCAAAGTTGGGATGCAACGAAATACACGAAACTATGTTTATGGAGTCGTTCCTAACGACGCACAAAATCTTTTGTAGTTCAAAGTCCGGATACAACGAAATACACAAAAATAGGTTTATGGAAACCTTCAAACAAACCAATAACTATGTTGTAGTTCCAAAGTCCGGTTACAACGAAATACAGGAGACTAGGTTTATGGAATCAAATATAAATAAGCACTAACAGAGTTTTAGTTCCAAAGTCCGTATACTACGAAATACACCAAACTAGGTTTATGGAATCATACATAAGTATGCACTAACTGTGTTTTAATTCCAAAGTCCGGATACAACGAAATTCACAATCTAGGTTTATGGAATCGTTCATAACGATGCACTAACTCTCTTGAAGTTCCAAAGTCCGGATACAACGAAATACAGGAAACTAGGTTTATGGAAACTCTCCTAACATCCCAAAATTGTGGTGTTTTCCAAAGTCCGGATACAACGAAATACAAGAAACTAGTTTTTGGAATCATACATAGGTATGCACTAACTGTGTTTTAGCTCCAAAGTCCAGATACAATTAAATACACAAAACTAGGTTTATGGAATCGTTCCTAACAACCCAAAATTGTGTTCTTTTCCAAAGACTGGATACAACGCAATACACCAAACTAGGTTTGTGGAATCATACATAGGTATGCACTAATTGAGTTTTAGTTCCAAAGTCCAGATACAACGAAATACACAAAACTAGGTTTATGGAATTGTTCATAACAACCCAATAACTCTGTTGTAGTTCCAAAGTCTGGATACAACGAAATACACAAAACTAGGTTTATGGAATCATTCGTAATAACCCAAAACTGTGTTGTATTCCAAAGTCTGGATACAACGAAATACAGGAACCTAGGTTTATGGAACCATACATAAGTATGCACAAACTGTGTTTTATTTCCAAAGACCGGATACAACGAAATACAGAAAACTACGTTTATGGAATTTTTCCTAACATACCAAAACTCTGTTGTAGTTCCAAAGTCCAGATACAACGAAATACACAAAACTAGGTTTATGGAATCATTCCTAACCACACAAAATTCTGTTGTATTCCAAAGTCCAGATACAACGAAATACACACAATTAGGTTTATGGAATTGTTCCTAACAACCCAAAATTCTGTTGTATTCCAAATTCCAGATAAAACAAAATACAGGAAACTAGGTTTATGGAATCATACATATGTATGTACTCACTTTGTTTTAGTTCCATAGTCCGGATACAACGGAATACACAAAACTAGGTTTATGGAATCGTTCATACATACCCACTATATCTGTTGTAGTTCAAAGTCCAGATACAACGAAATACACCTAACTAGGTTTATGGAATCGTTGTAACAACCCAAAACTCTGTTGTATTCCAAATTCTGGATATAAAGAAATACAGGAAACTAGATTTATGGAATCATACATAAGTATGCACTAACTGTGTTTTAGTTCCAATGTCCGGATACAACGAAATACACAAAACTAGGTTTATGGAATCGTTCCTAACAACCCAAAACTCTGTTGTATTCCAAATTCTGGATATAGCGAAATACCTGAAACTAGATTTATGGAATCATACATAAGTATGCACTAACTGTGTTTTAGTTCCAATGTCCGGATACAACGAAATACACAAAACTAGGTTTATGGAATCGTTCCTAACAACGCAAAACTCTGTTGTATTCCAAAGTCCGGATACAACGAAATGCAGGAAACTAGGTTTATGGAATCATACATAAGTATGCACTAACTGTGTTTTATTTCCAAAGTCCAGATACAACGAAATACACAAAACTAGGTTTATGGATTCGTTCATAATTATGCACTACTTGTCTTGTAGTTCCAAAGTCCAGATACAATGAAATACACAAAACTAGGTTTATGGAATCATTCCTAACCACACAAAATTCTGTTGTAGTTCCAAAGTCCAGATACAACTAAGTACAGAACACGAGGTTTATGGAATCGTTCCTAACAACCCAAAACTCTGTTGTATTCCAATGACCGGATACAACGAAATACAGGAAACTAGGTTTATGGAATCTTATACAAGTATGCACTAACTGTGTTTTAGTTCCAACGTCCGGATATAATGAAATACACAAAACTACATGTATGGAATCGTTACTAACTACCCAAAACGCTGTTGTATTCCAAAGTCTGGATACAACGAAATACAGGAAACTAGGTTTATGGAATCATACATAAGTATGCAGGAACTGTGTTTAAGTTCCAAAGTCCGGATACAACGACATACACAAAACTAGGTTTATGGAATTGTTCCTATCAACACAAAACTCTTTTGTATTCCAATTTCCTGATACAACGAAATACCGGAAACTAGGTTTATGGAATCATACATAACTATGCACTAACTGTGTTTTAGTTCCAAAGTCCGGATAAAACGAAATACAGAAAACTAGGTTTATGGAATTGTTCATAACAACACAATAACTCTGTTGTAGTTCCAAAGTCTGGATACAACGAAATACACAAAACTAGGTTTATGGAATCGTTCCTAATAACCCAAAACTGTGTTGTATTCCAAAGTCTCGATACAACGAAATACAGGAACCTAGGTTTATGGAACCATACATAAGTATGCACAAACTGTGTTTTAATTCCAAAGTCCGGATACAACGAAATACAGAAAACTACGTTTATGGAATTGTTCCTAACATACCAAAACTCTGTTGTAGTTCCAAAGTCCAGATACAACGAAATACACAAAACTAGGTTTATGGAATCGTTCCTAACCATACAAAATTCTGTTGTATTCCAAAGTCCAGATACAACGAAATACACACAATTAGGTTTATGGAATTGTTCCTAACAACACAAAACTATGTTGTATTCCAAATTCCAGATACAACAAAATACAGGAAACTAGGTTTATGGAATCATACATATGTATGTACTCACTTTGTTTTAGTTCCATAGTCCGGATACAACGGAATACACAAAACTAGGTTTATGGAATCGTTCATACATACCCACTATATCTGTTGTAGTTCAAAGTCCAGATACAACGAAATACACCTAACTAAGTTTATGGAATCGTTGTAACAACCCAAAACTCTGTTGTATTCCAAATTCTGGATATAAAGAAATACAGGAAACTAGATTTATGGAATCATACATAAGTATGCACTAACTGTGTTTTAGTTCCAATGTCCGGATACAACGAAATACACAAAAGAAAGTTTATGGAATCGTTCATATCTATTCACTAATTCTGTTGTAGTTCAAAATACAGATACAACGAAATACACAAAAGTAGGTTGATGGCATCGTTCATGACGATGTACTAACTGAGTTTTAGTTCAAAAGTCCATATACTACGAAATACACAAAACTAGGTTTATGGAATCATTCATAACGACGCACTAAGTCTCTTGTAGTTCAAAGTCCTCGTACAAGGAAGTACACAAATAACCCTAACCCTAACCCTAACCCTAACCCTAACCCTAACCCTAACCCTAACCCTAACCCTCTAACCCTAACCCTAGCCCTAACTCTAAACCTAACCCTAACCCTAACCCTAACCCTCTATCCCTAACCCTAAACATAACCCTAACCATAACCCTAACCCTAACCCTAACCCTAACCCTAAACCTAACCCTAACCGTAACCCAAATCTAACCCTAACCCTAACCCATAACCCTAACCCTAACCCTAACCCTAACCCTAACCCTAACCCTAACCTTAACCCTAACCCTAACCCTAACCCTAACACTAACACTAACCCTAACCCTAACCCTAACCCTAACCCTAACCCTCTAACCCTAACCCTAACCCTAACCCCTAACCCTAACCCTAACCACCTAACCCTAACCCCCTAACCCTAACCCTAACACCTAACCCTAACCCTAACACAAACCCTAACCCTAACCCTAACCCTAACCCTCTAACCCTAACCCTAACCCTCTAACCCTAACCCTCTAACCCTAACCCTAACCCTAACCCTAACCCTAACCCTAACCCTAACCCTCTAAACCTAACCCTAACCCTAACCCTAACCCTAACCCTAACCCTAACCCTAACCCTAACCCTAACACTAAACCTAACCCTAACCCTAACCCTAACACTATCCCTAACCCTAACCCTAACCTTCTAACCCTAACCCTAACCCTAACCCTAACCCTAACCCTAACCCTAATCCATATGTATGCAATAACCGTGTTTTAGTTCCAAAGTCCGGATTCAACGAAATATACAAAACTAGGTGTATGGAATCTTTTATAACGACCCGCTAACTCTCTTGTAGTTTAAAGTCCGGATATATCGAAATACATAAAACTAGGTTTTTGTAATCCTTCATAACAACCCAATAACACTGTTGTAGTTCCAAAGTCCATATACAACGAAATACACAAAACCAGGTTTATGGAAAATTTCAAACAACTCAATAACTCTGTTGTAGTTCCAAAGTCCGAATACAACGAAATACAAGGAACAAGGTTTATGGAATTTTACATAAATAAGAACTAATTGTGTTTCACTTCCAAAGTCCGGATACAACGAAATACACAAAAGTGGGTTTATGGAGTCGTTCATAACTACGCACTAACTCTGTTGTAGTTCAAAGTCCAGTCGAAACGAAATACACAATACTCGGTTTATGGAATCCT